>NW_024063172.1:1440000-1570000 GCF_006381635.1 Hibiscus syriacus | reverse complement strand
GTTTTGTGGTACAGGTAATAATATAAAATTATATTATTTAAATTATTTATGTTTATGTGTAAAAATTTAATTCTGTTATATTTTCGTTCATATATTATTTATTTAATCAGCATTGTTTCAGTTGTTTTTTTTTGCAGATATAATATTGCCGCACTTTTAAACTCAAAGAATGACGCGATTTTCAGCTATTGTTTATTATGATGGTGAAATTCGAGAAGATGAAATCGGCGTTGTTTTCGTATCAAATGAGCGTGTTAAAATATCATTGAAGAGAAAAATAACTCTTGAGGAGCTGATAACGAATATTTTGAGGAAGATTCATGTTGGAAGTAGCAGAAGAATGTCGTCGTTGCAGTACAGATTTCCAACATCATTGTTGCCATTAACTTATACAACGTTTGAACTTTTGAACAATGATGATGTTGAAATGATGGTTGAAGCTCAAAGTAATTATTCAGACGCCGATATTGAGATGTATGCAAATTTTATTCAAGTGTGTGTCGTTCAGGGTTAATCATTAAGCTCCCACTATGGGCTGGCTGAACAAGTTGACAGCCCGACGACAGTAATGTGTAATGATTTTAATGCCATAATGGGGAGACATTTATCCGCAACTCCTTACGATATGTACCGAGGTGAGTCGACGAACAATTCGTATGGCAACATCGCGTCAAGTTCAAGGGGAAAGCATTCATCTGCAAATCTGTTTGACCTTAATATGGAGATGACATCGACACAACCATCTGTGCAGTTTCCATTTGACACGATGACTTCAAGCTCCAGGGGGAGGCATTCGACTGCGAGCTTTTCCGATCTGAATGTCGATATGCCTTCCAGTTCAAGGGGAAGACGTGCAAGTAGTAGGTTCTTCGACCTAAATATCGATATGCTACTGTACCAGACGCGAAAACAAATGCAATTGGATGGTTCGTGTATCGAAGAGGAAGAGGAAAAATATCAGATGGGAACTAACAATATACAACGGTCCTCACACATGTTGTGCTGGAGGGGTCAACCAAGATCATCCCAACTTGGACTCTGAAGTGATATGTCAAGCCATCATGCACATAGTAAAAGCAAGCTCTCATATAGTTGTTGCTGTATTGATTTCAGCTATACAATCGCAGTATGAGTACACTGTCTCATATAAAAAAGCTTGGTTGGCAAAATAAAATGCCATTGTCAAACTTCATGGCGAATAAGATGCATCTTACAACGAACTTCCAGGCCGGTTTAGGTTGGTGCGGAGGTTGAATCCTGGGACAATTGTGGACTTCAAAACCTCCTATGCATACCATAATGATCGAGTTCTCCGCGATCGATGCCAATTCTACCGGGTTTTTTGGACTTACCCACAATGCGTTAATGCTGTCAAATACTGCAAGCCTGTGGTCCAGATCGACGAGACTTTCTTGTATGGAAAATACAAGCAAGTTTTATTATTGACAGTTATCCAAGATGGCAATCGCAACATTCTTCCAGTTGCTTTTTCTCTTGTCGAATGAGAAGATACAGATTCTTGGGTTTTTTTCCTCCAAAATTTACGTGCACGTGTTATCACGAGGGAAAACATCTGTGTCATTTCAGATCGCGGAGCTGGGATCAAAGCAGCAATGGAGTCTTTGGGTCCAATGTGGCAACCACCCTTTGTTCAACATAGGTATTGTCTCTGACACATTGCTGCGAACTACCATGGAAGGTACAAGAAGAATTATGAGCGTCAATTAATTGTGCGCATGGGTAAGTAAAACTAATGTAGTTTGTTTTCTTTCGATCGTTTTAATTTTGCAAAGAAAGCAAGTTAGTAAGTTATACATTTTTTGATCAGGTTACAAACTACTTCCTCGAACGTTTGAATCAATGCTTCAAGATTTGCGGGCGAAGAACGAGGAAGGATACGATTACATCAGCCTCATCGATAAAGAAATGTGGACAAACGCATATGATGGTGGATATCGATATAGACACATGACGACCAATTTGGCAGAGGCAATCAATTCAACTTTAAAGGGTGCACGTCACTTACCAGTAGCGACTTTGGTAAAGACTACATATTTTCGTTTGGGGGCGTTTTTTGCAAAGCTTTTATAACTATAATCTAAAATCGATTTTTAAACATTAAAATTCATACCTGTGTACCAGCCTTCTGATCGATTAACACCCTAATTTTTTCTAAATCATCAGGTAGCTCCTGATGATTTTTCCTATCAGTAGACCACCTATTTAAGAAAAATAATTTCTTATTCACTGTATAAAATTATTAATATACAAAATCAATTTTATAATTACCTCAGGAGTAGCGGAAATACGACTGGGTTCTTGACAACGGGACATAAAAAGGGCAATCGATACCATGCTCAAGACTACAACATCAGGAGACATCCGCCGATAGCATTACGCCTTTAGTCAATGGCTCGACACATCTCCCTGTACAGGCAAGCCAAAATTGCCGAGCCTCAACTGAGTGATCCGGCCAGATGAAAGTCGCCAAGATGTTGCAACCACATACAGTAAACTTGGTTGCGCGATTGGTCCGACATCAGCAACCCTCCTATCAGCTGCAGTATGCATGCCTGTGCATACTGTTTAACTACATCGTCAGACGTGTCCTCGCTCAATTCCCGAAAATTGGCATCTAACCAATTTAACGGTATCCGTCCACCATTAAAATTTTTCGGGACACATCCTAGACTAACCCGGCACAAAGTAGTCCAATAACCGGAAGTTATCCCTGATATCACCCTTCATCCACCGAAAACCCCATGCATAGAAACATCCTCAAGCGTGATCGTGCACTCTCCGCACGGAAGATGGAATGTGTGGGTCTCCGGCCTCCACTGCTCTACTAAGGCAGAAATAAGGTCTGGTTCTATCTTACAGTGACTTTGATATCTACCTAGGTGACCAAATCCAACCTCTACTAAATACGGCATTACACGAGTAAATATAACTAACTTAAGGTTCCTAATAAAAGGATTTAATATACGGTCTTTCTCCTAAAATATAAATAATTACACAAATTAATTTTTAAACTAATAATAATGCATTAATTAATTAATTAATTAATTAAATTAAAACGTTAAAATGTTATCGTATCATCAAAGTGTTGAGATATATGATTTTCATCCAACCAAAGTAGACCGCATTCCATTTTATATCTGCAAAAAAAATTAATTAAATAAAATATTAAACAATTAAAATAATTAAATAAATTACTAAAAAATACTAAATATAATAAAATATACCTTAATAAGAGAATATAAAAGTATTTGAGAGAGGTTGAGAGAGGATTTGGTGTGATGAAAGTGATTAAGAATGGGGTATTTATAGGGAAGGATGGTGGGTGTGAACGGGTAGGGGTATAGCGCGGGACAGTGACCGCGCCTTTCTGACGCGTGTCAGAATCACGGGTAAGGCGCGGCCCCTGCGTCGCGCTATATCCTTAATTACCAAATTACCCCCGCCCGTTCACACGTGTATCCATGTCAGCATAAGGCGCGTCGCAGGGGGCGCGCCTTACCCCACGTGGCACCAAATCAGCGTATAGCGCGCTGCAGGGGGCGCGTCTTACTACAAAGGGTGTTAGATCGGGAAATATAGTCTGACCGTGTTAGATTAGTAAATATACCAGTCACCGGTGATTTTTTGAGAAAAACGCCCAGAATTTAAACTAAAAGTTAATATTATTATTATTTAAATCAAAATTGAAATATTACAATTCAAGAAGTATAAGAATTAAATCTATAATTTCTACATATTGTAGGGACTAGATTAAAATTTGACTAAAAATCAAATCCAACATTTTTTTTTGGATAAGTAAAATTTTATTCATCCAAAAGAAAGCAGCAGGGCTGCTACAAAGAACAATATGACTACAATATCAGCCCCCAATTGAGGCACAACTGACTATTTACAGCATCAGACCTATTCATATGACATCTATGAAGCTTGATTCTAACAGTCTCACTAATTCTATTTACAATTAAGTCAGTCGAGCGAGTCACTCCTCTAAAACATCTGTGATTTCGCTCCTCCCAGATAAAGTAGACAAAACTAGTCCAAGCTAACTTGAGAATATAAATCAAGAGGGATTTACCTTTAAAGTTCAGGACCATCCAGCGTATAGCATCATCCCAGTAACTCGGAAGTTGGTAATGCAAACCACAAAAGTTCATAATGGAGCGCCAAACCTCACAAGAATAGGAGCATTCCAGGAACAGATGGTTACGAGTTTCCTGACTAGCCCCACACAGACCACATAAATTATCAGTCACAATACCAAAACGCCTAAGTCTGTCCTTTGTTGTCAGTCTATCCAGCATCACCATCCAAGAAACCACAGAGAATTTAGGAACATGAGCTGGGAACCAGATCAGCCGATGCCAGTCAACCTTTTCTCTCATTTTTCTAATATTTTCCCAAATCCAACTGCCCTTAATCTGTGACAGATTGGCCATAGAACAGAAAAGTCTTCTAGCTTCCTCTCTCATTTTGATCAGCTTGCAGAGAGTCCAACTGAAATGAGCTTTACTATCAACCTCCCAGTAGTGTACTGATTTAAAACAGTAAGATTTTACCCAGGCAATCCATAAGGACCCCTCCCCAACAAGAATGTTTTTAAAAAGCATGAAACAACAAGCCTTGCTCCAATCAGCCAGCTTCCTAAGACCCAAACCACCCTCAGATTTAAGGGTGCAAATCTGATTCCAGCTAACTCTAGCCCCTCTTGCTGAAGTATCACTGCCCTTTCAAAAGAACCTCAAGCAAATTTTCTCAATATCCCTCATAACCCCTTTAGGCAGAATGACATGCCTGCACCAGTAACCAAATATACTGAAAATGACAGACTTCACAAGCTGCAATCTACCACCAAAGCTGAGTTTCCTACTAGACCAATTGTCAATTCTACCTTTGATTTTCACAAGCAAGGCAGAACAGTCCTTACTTGAGAGCTTTCGAGTGACCAAGGGTATCCCAAGGTATCTAACAGGAAGCTGACCTAACTTAAAACCAGTAGACTCTGGATCACTTCAAGCTCATCCCTAGCCACTCCACAAGCAAACAACTCAGACTTTAAAGCATTCAACTTAAGACCTGAGATCTCATAAAACTTTTCAAGCGTACTAACTACTCCCAATATAGCATCCAAAGACCCATGGCAAAACAATAACAAATCATCAGCAAAACAAAGATGAGTGAGGGGAATTCTTTTGCACTTAGGGTGAAATTTGAACACACCATTCATTGCTACAGCATCCAGAAGGGTAGATAGAACATTCATAACGATAACAAAGAGATAAGGGGATAGAGGATCCCCCTGCCTTACCCCCTTTGCACCCTTAAAAAACCCCACCAAGCTCCCATTCAAAGAAATTGAATAGCGAGGAGTAGTGATGCAAGCTTTTATCCATCCACAAAAAACCTCAGGTAAACCCATAGCTTCTAAAACAGTCATCAAGAAATCCCAACCAATTGAATCAAAGGCCTTATGCAAGTCAACTTTAATAGTGCATCTAGGAGATAAATTCTTCCTAGAGTATCCCTTTACAGTTTCTTGGGCAAGCAAAGTGTTATCAGCTATGTTTCTACCCTTAACAAATACTGACTGGTTAAGGGATATCATGTCAGGGAAAAATAAAGCTAATCTAGAAACCAAAATTCTAGTGATGGTCTTGTAAAACACATAGCAACATGAGATAGGCCTAAAACCCTTAGCCATGCATACATTTAAGGATTTAGGAGCTAAGACTAGGACAGTGGCATTGAAAGCAGGCAAGATGATTGAAGTTTGAAAAAAGTACCTTACAGCCTTCAAGAAATCATTACATACAATGTCCCATGCAACCTTAAAGAACCAAGGGGTGTAACCATCAGGACTCGGACTTTTATTGTTTCCTTGTCTAAACAATGCATCTTTAATCTCAGCATTAGTGATCTCAGAAGTAAGACCATCAGCAGCACCAGGGGGAAGGGAATAAGTCAAGACAGATTTAAGCCACTCAGCAGAACATCCCTGCACACTAGGGTCAGTAGTTCCAATAAGATCCTTAAAAAATTCCTCAAGAACAACTGCCATACTCTCAAAAGATTCATGATAAATCCCACTATCATCTTTAATAATCTTAATAGTGTTCCTCTTCTTATTTACTTTCTACTCTTGATGGAAAAACCGATGTTCATATCACCTTCTTGTAGCCAGTGAACCTTGGCTCTTTGTTTATAAAATTCAGATTCAACATCCTCAAGAGCTACAAGATCATCTCTAAGTTTGCTCTCCTCCTCCAGCCTCCTTTGATTCACATGGACAAGATTAAAAAGCTGAATAGATTCAAGCTCAGCCCTTTTTGCAGCAACTCTGCCAGAAATGTCAGAATAATAACTTCTGTTCAATTCCTTTAACAGATTCCAAACTCTTAAGATGAGCCCAAAGACCTCTCCTAACCAGACTGTGTTACTGCCATATACAGCAGTAATAACCATTCTATGACCAGCCACATTACCAACAATCGAAATAGCCTGATCACTTATCTTAAGAACAAAGAAAGATAGAGCCTTTTAATATTCAAAACTACATTCAAACTCAAACCGGTTCAATAATAGAAATGAGCGTTGGTCTTTATAGATATTTTAAATTTAAGTAAAAAAATTTATAAAACGTGTGTATATAATTAATAACTAAAAATAATTTCAAGTAAATATTATCTATGATCACTTTAAATTGTAAAATAAATATTTGTATTGCCTTCAAATCATTTATTTCCTTGCTTAATTTCCTCCAAATTAAAGTAGATAGAAGGATTAATTTTGTAAGTTAATTATTGAGGAGATTGTAGGATCATGAAGTGTAAGATAATAATTATTTTCAAAAATCACACAATCAGACACTTTTTTAAAATAAAGAAAATGGATTTCTCTCAGACAAATGCCTCGAATTGTCATCACGATTTGAAAGAATGGAAAATGGGACTCGTCATCGTATTCGATCGTCGCCGGGAAATCATAATCTTTCTGTTTAATGGAAAACTCCGAAAACGGTGAAGATTCCTCAGATTTGAGGAGAAAAAAGAATGCAAGGCTTCGACGACAATTGCTTCTGGGTTTATTATATAGTCGAGAAGTGATTTAGGGTTAGGGTTTCGTAATTTTCCTACTTCTTGGGCTCGTTTCTTGCCCCCGCTGTAAGTTGTGAGGCTGTGGCCCAATCCAAGTCCAATCGTCAGACTTTTTTTTTATTATTTTTGGGTAAACTATAAGCTTAGTACTCCTACTATAACTTTTGTTCCGTTTTGGTCATCCGACTATTTTTTTCAAAATCATCACTATAGTTTAGTTTTGGTTTTATTTTGGTCACCCACCTTTAAAAATTTAACGGTGATGTTGACGTGTTAACATAAGATAATATCGTGTCATTATTAGAAAAAAATGACATGTCATCAGTTCTATTAATCTTTTAACGGTGAGTGATCAAAAAATAACATTAATCATAATTTTATTATAATATTTATTTCGACGGATACCTTTAAAATTCAATTAATTTTTCTGATACTTTAAATAGTTTAACACATCATTAATTTCGAATTTGGTTTCATTTTATAATAATACTTGATGTTCCATTTTACATGCATTACAATAATATATTCACATGTATTAATTTTTTGAATTAAATTAAAATTAAATTGATAAAATATATAAATAATAAAAATAAAATAATAATTATATCAATTTATAATATTAACAGTCACATCATCACTTTCATCAAAATATTAACGTCGAATGATTTAATTGACAATAATTATATAACTAGAATAATCTAATTTAAAAAAATTGAAAAAATAATGATGAAATAAAATAATAATTAAATGATTATAAGTATAATTTATTCTAATTTTTCTGCGAACCAAGCCAGTTAAAGGTACAAAGAAAAGAGTCAAAAGTGCAATAAATATACACGGTGCTTCTCCTAGAATTGAAGAGAGAAATAGTACAATACTATCAAGCTCTCATTGGACTGTGAGCCTTAGACTGTTCAAGAAGAGAGTAAGTTTTAAGTAGTCTTGTTCATCGTCAAGCTCACATAAGCATTTTTAGTCCCACTCCCATGGGGTTTCATTTCAGGGGGAAGTGAAGGCATCGCCCATTTCCATCAACTTCTCTTGACCTTGTCCGGAGCTTTGAACCAGAGCCTGAAAAGCGCTTTGCACTTTGCTTTTACACTTGTGGTAACGGATACGCCTCAGAACAACTCCCTTGTCGAGGCCTTCAGGTGAAGATCGAGCTGAGGCTTTTATCTGAAGCTGCCTGCTGACTCCGTTAATGACTGCTTGATCAGTACCATCGTTTTCTTCCGGGCTATAATTAACGTATCCCTGAGCTTTGGAAACCATGAATTCCATTCTCGTGCTTGAGAAGAAATTAAAGGTGAAAAAGGAGAGTGATGTGTGAAGATAATTGATGACAAATGAGGGCTAGCTGTATTTATTTATAGGCAAAGATTGGGTTGAATAGTTCGGTGATATTTGGCCCGTTTTCTGGTATTTTGTTTTGCTCAATGCCCCCCATGGTTTTTTGGGAGGTATTGTTCTCCAAACCGGTGGCGAATAGAGACGGATATTGTTATTATGAGGTTGGCCGACTCAAAGTAACAAAGAGATGCATACCATGGCTCGAGACATGGGTGGGGTACTTGAAACTGGGTGCTATGGCGGCGGCTCACTCTCACTGCTGTTGCAGTTGAGGATAAAGGTAAGAGGGTGACAAAGATGTTTAGATTGCGACTATAACTGTATCTTTGATTATATTGTGTTTATGACAATAGCAGATGTAATAGATAATATTAGGATCATAATTATAATTTTTTTAAAATGTGTATAAATTATTATAGAATATAATTATTTTAATTACGATAAAGATTATTATTTTCGTTATTGATTATTACTTATTAAATTGTAGCCGTTATCAATTGAAATCAGTCCACAATAAATTATTAAGTAATAAATTATATTTTAATGATGTTAATATTTTTATTATAATTTAAGTGATATGTTTTAATCACCAGGATCTGCCCTGGAGATTTCCCAACACTTGCATGCATTGTAGTTTCACACCAAAACATAACCAAAGTCTAGCAGGAAAAGCACTTTCAAGTTTCTTTAAAGACTAAAATCGAAAGCAAAATGGTTCGCTAGCAACAAATTCACAAATATGGACATATCACATATGCATGTCAATATGACTCACCAGAGGCCTCCCAAATAGATTCTAAAATTGTTATAGTTATGTCCTTGTACACTGCTTCGAGTTCAAGGTCAGTGTAAGATCGAATAGTGTACATATTTCTGAAACTAACTGTATGAGAGCAACCCAAAAGGAGAAAAACTCAAGCAGCAAGAGAAATAAGTTGAAATATTCACCTGCTTGGACCAGATATTATTTAACAAATGGTTTTGAATTGCTAAATTTCAGAAGTTATGACTCGGATTCTTCTGTGACCGTTGGGAGTGTACCCTCTCTGATGAAATCCGGGTTAAGGAACTTTGCCACAAAGGCCCACAACTTATAGACGTCCTCAAAATTAGTAAGGAAGCCGAGTGAAGCTGTAACGACTTCAACTCTAATGAACCCACTCTTCCTATTATGTTGACCATTTTTCTTCGGTCTGCACAGAGTTGTATCCTCAACGTTTGAAGTCGTTCGTTGTTGTCGTGGGCTATCTAGTATTCATGTGATTGAGGAAATCAATACCAAGAGAGATGCCTTCCCTTTCAGCCAACTTCAGTACAACCTCTGGATTGATCCCCGGTTTCGATCCCTCACATTGAAAGCCACTGCTGCACCCGTTTCATACTTGTTTTTGGGCCATAAATTTGAACAAGATTCCCTCTGCCATCTCCATCTGAATTAGGTAACTTGAGCTGCAGTAACGAAGTTACAAGCCAATTAATCAAAAAACGTAATCTAAGAGTGGTTTTATTGAGTCCCAACATATTAATGTGATCAAGATGCCGACAAGTTATCTCAGGCTCCCTCCTGTCCCAATCTTGCCCATCACAATATTCTCCATCACTGGTGAAGTCTTCATTAACAAGGCTGTTCCCGGATGCTTCTCCTGGCTCCAAATTACGACTCGTGTGCTCTTTATGACTATCCTCTATGCTAAAGGAGACCCTTCTTCCCCTACTAGGATGTTCATCTTCAAACCCGAAAAATCTACTACCATTATACTTATTTCCTTCCCTCCTCCCCAGCAACCTAAATTCACCTTCAGTTTCTCTTCTTATGGCACTGTCTTTAATCTCTGAGGAAATTTCTGATTTTAAGTCATTGGATAGGCCATTATTCTGAAAGGCAGAAGAATTAGATACAGACTCCACAGCCAGCGATTTGCTGGTTCCCTGTTCTTCCTGGATTTCCAGAAGATGTGATCAGTTTGAAGCCTTCTTATGAATTCCTGCAAATTGTGCTTTACCAGGGATCTCCTTCACGTGGTCCGATTCATGTGAAACTTATTGACCAGCTGCATCAAATGATAACACATGATGATCATCACGCCCCAGGTTAAGATCTTTATCATATATCGGGCTGCTATATATCATTGATGTTAGCTCCAGAGAGAGCTGCTTGTCGTTATTCCTTCCACTAAACCAAAATGGTGGCAAAGGGGAGGATATTTTATGTTTATTCAACTGGCCTGCACTATCAGACCCCAACGGACTCTGACCCAAATCGATCCAGAATGAGTTGTCCAATGAATCATCTTCACTGAAGATGGGGCTTTTCATCACTTCTCCGACAGAAATACTCTAGGTTTCTTCAAATATGGTGCTTGCACCATCTCTGTCAGTACTATTATCTTGATCCATTTCCGTCTCAAATACATCCTGTACTTGAGCAGGTGTGCAGGCACCAGAAAAGGCAGGCAACTGCATTCCTGGACGGTTTTCTGAGGGCTTATCACCATTCGCAGCAACTTCATTGTCGTCGATCCCACCCAACCCGTCAAGATCATCCACAGTCTCACTAAGATAGAGAGGATACTCTGGGGTAATCTTCACCATTCCAGAACCAGTCAATCCAGACTGGTTCTGAAGGCTTCCCGTTACTGATTTCTTTATAAGAAGGCATCCAAAGCCAGTTGGATCATATCCAAACACTCTGTAGAATGATGTGATAATAAAATCCGGACGAAACAATGACAGGCCAAGTGAATCCATGTCTTTGGGACCCAATGAACCAGCATCAAGCAAGACATGCCAATTGTTCTGCTGAGCCAATGCCATCCACTGGTACGAATATTTAGCCCCCGTTACTCTAGACTGCACCAGGAAAACGAAAAGACCAGTAGCACCATCCTTCCTCCTCTTTTTATTTGAAATCCAATTTCTCAAATCAATAGAACAAAGTTTAAGAGTTGGCCATTTAAACCAAGAACTGCATACTTTTGCACCCTTTTCCCGAGCACTCTGGGCCTTCCAATTCACCGACTGACTCTAGTAATCAAACATCGTCAACAGTTTCTTATTCGTTTGAAATGGATAAGAATCAGTCATCAACTTAAACGCGGACCCTCTACTTACAGTAAACACAAGATCATATTCATGCTCAGGAATGTTCAAATAATCCATTATCATGCTCTTTATATCATACTCCACTGTGCCTTTCTCAGCACCACCATAAAGTGCATGATTACTCAAATTTGCAGTAAAATGAGACAAGCTAAACGTAGAGGATTCCAAGTAATGCAAAGTTTGAACATAAGAAAAAAGCCCGAATCCACAATAATCAAGGCATACCTTGGGTGACAAATGTGAGTACTCATTCGACCTCAATTCATCAACTTTCTCTGATGACTGGTACTTTGGGTACATTGTGAGGAACTTATTGAACGCCTCGCGCACATCGGGGAATGGAATCTTCACTCTCGAATGTTAGCTCAGCAACGAGAGCGGTGGCTCGCAAGAATTCGCACTGAACATTGAGCCTTGCAAGAGATCTTGATCGTCCCAAGCTCTCATCTTGACTGGCTACGGAACCGGGTACAATGTTCTGGGACTTGAACAAAGACCCTTTTTCAGACGCCTCTTCGAGAGCTTCTCTTAGCTTGTTTTCATGGAGTTTCCGGAGAGTTGAAGGGTTCTGCTTGGTTTCAGCAGCAGATTCAGACCCATCCCTTCTCTTCCTCTTCTTGTCTAAGATCAAAGAAGCACAGTGAGCTATGGTTTCCACAGTGAAAGATGCATCAAAGCCGCAAGAGTTGAGACAACCCAGGAAGAAAACAAGCTCAAGATTCACTACAGAAAAATAAAGTTTTTTTTTCAACACATCTGACAAAAACCCAAATCTTTTCTCAACCAAGTGTGTTCAGTTTTCGAACTTTAAGCCTCGAAGCAAAAGAGAGTTGTATTCAGCCAAAAAGGATTCAACCGAGAGAAAAACAACCCAATCTGAGAATCATTTCAGAAGCCATATTTGGAAGTCAAAAGCCAATTTTTTAAAGAAAATTACAAGAAAGACAAAGGGTAGACACTTGGGAATAACAATAACCAGGGTTTAACAATTACAAAACATGGCATATAGAAATTCCTTCTTCAACGCCAAAACCAGTTCTAAAAAAAAAAGAATTTTTTCTCTGTTTCTCTCTCTTAATTGCAACATAAACCAAAGGAAAGATAACCCAAGTCTTTCATCGACTTTCCAAAAGGGCCCTCCAAGCAAACAGTAAGAACGGAGATTGATTTTTTTTGGAAGTGAATGCCAGCTGTATTTATTAAGAGAGAGAATTATTACAAAGCAAAAGTAAATGACAAAAAAGAAAACGAAAGAATTTGATAAAATAAAATGAGAACAAAAGATCTCAAATGTTATGAGAGAAGGTTTCGCCTCACGTTGTTCAATATCTATACTAAAAGTCAAACAATCTGGTGGTTTTGTAAAAATGCTGTTTGAAAATTTAAATCTTTATTTTAAAATTTTGACTTTGTCTCTTTATTTTAAATGATTAATTATGCTTTATCCCGAGTTAAAATCCTGACTCAAGTTGAAAGCCCAAGTTTTTTTACTAACCCGAAATCGTTCAACTAGAAGCATGTCAAGAGAATATGGCCCGATTGTGTTTGGCAACCACCTCTACCACAGCCCAAGCCTAGGCATGATCCAAGGCTAAACTAAGTCTAATGACTCAGCCCTTGTTCGAGTTTAAACCAAGCCCTATCTGAGTCTGACCCAAAATCCGACCTACTAGTCTAACTCGTTAATATGTTTAACATGTTTATCCATTGATTTGACCTAGTTTGACCGACTCATTTATTCATTGACCTGATCTAGTTTGAGCTACTCGTTTACTTGTTGATTTGAATTGATTTAACTGTTGATCCTAACCATTGACAGTTGATTATTGACTTTAATCATTTGACTTTATATTTTTCAACGTGATGAGTCCATTATTATAGTTTGGTTCGCTAAATTATGACCCCAAAATCTCATTTTGCATCTCATATTTCTTTAAATGATATTTATATCAAGTATGTTCTAAAATTAAGGGTCTTATTCTCGGAAAAAAACTTATCTTCCAAAGAGAAAAACAGAGTTGAAGATTATCAGTAGAAGTAGTATTTTCAAGAACTAACTTTTAAAAAAAAATAGTGTGACTGATGTGATGGTGTCCACAAGATGAGAAGCCATTGTTGAAGAAAATCACAGTAAACAAAGCTTCAAAAGTTAAGCAAAACAAGTTCTAAGCTATGGTCTGTAATCGCTTTTATAAATTAATGAATATTTTAGTGCGCTATAGGTTTTTGGGCTCTCATTGTAATAGGTTATAAACATAACATGTTTTAAGGTTAGAAAGATATGTAGAAAAATGTTTTTTATTAAGCTAATGTGATTATAAAATAATATTTGTTTTAAGTACTCTTAATCACTTGACAATAAATGTTCAATCACCATTGCAGGGGATGCTCGAACCCATAAATTTTGTTGCTCCTCCCTAATTTCTATCTTCTTTTTTTCTCTAAATCTTTGGTTTTCCTATTTTCTTCTAGTTTTATGTTTTAACCCATTACACAATCAATTTAAATTCAAAACTATCTCGTAATCTTTTTCTCTTCTCCACAATAAATATTTGCATATTCGTAGCACCAAATTTGAATTATGAAAAGATGTTTGATGTGCAATGTATATACCTATTAATTTCATTTAAAAAAAACCCCACTAAAGCATACATCATTACTTTATCAAGTTCATGGTGGGGCTTTTGCATCATACAACCATCTGTAAAGGAGCCTAAGATTCGGATTCCGACATCTGCAATCATTTACATGCAATTAGCAGCACCAAACAAAATATGTTTTACTCACCAGAATCTGCCCTGGAGATTTCCCAACAATTTCATTCTTTGTAATTTCACGCCAAAACATAACCAAAGTTCGATGTTATACCGCAGATGGTAAACTTAGCTACATATAAGCTATGTTATACCGGCCATTCATTTTTCTTGAAATACTAAGGTCCGACACATATATGTACATAGGTATGTGAATATGACTTACAAAAGTGAAAAGACCTTCCAATCATGTGGAAAATTGTACAAAAAAATCGAACATAGGTTCTAAGTGGTAATAGCTCTATCCATGTACACTGCTTTGAGGTCAGTGTAACATCCAAAATGATACAAATTTCTGAAGCTAACTGTATGAGAGCGATCCCCAAAAGAGAAAATTTCAATTAACAATAAAAATGAGTTGAAATATTCACCTGCTTGGATCCGAGAGTCTTGCGGAAGAGCAAGAATTGCATATACTAGTACCTCCAAATCCTCTCCAGGGACTTCCTAATCTTCAGGTCAGACTCCCAGATTATTTAGCAAATGATTTTGAATTGCTAAATTTCAGAAGTTATGTCTCGGATTCTTCTGTGACAGTTGGGAGTGTACCCTCTCTGATGGAAACTGGGTTAAGGAACTTTGCCACAAAGGCCCACAACTTATAGACATCCTCAAAATTAGTAAGGAAGCTGAGTGAAGCTGTAACGACTTCAACTCTAATGAACCCACTCTTCCCATTATGTTGATCATTTTTCATCGGTCTGCACAGCACTGTATCCTCCAGGTTTGAAGCCGCTGGTTGTTGTCGTGGACTATCTAGTATTCGTATGTGATTGAGGAAACCGATACCAAGAGAGATACCTTCCCTTTCAGCTAACTTCATAACAACCTCTGGATTAATGAGTCCCTGGTTTCGATCCCTCACATTGAAAGCCACTGCTGCTCCCCTTTCATACTTTATTTTTGGGCCATAAATGTGAACAAGATTCACTCTGCCATCTCCATCTGAATTAGCTAACTTGAGCTGCAGTAACGAGGTTACAAGCCAATTAATCAAAAACCGTAATCTAAGAGTGGTTTTATTGAGCCCTAACATATTAATGTGATCAAGATGCCTACAAGTTATCTCAGGCTCCCTCCTTTCCCAATCTTGCCCATCACCGTGTTCTCCATCACTATTGGTGTCTTCATTATCAAGGCTGGTCCCAGATGCTTCTCCTGGCTCCAAAGAACGACTCACGTGTTCTTTATGACTACCCTCTATGCTAAAGGAGACCCTTCTTCCTCTACTAGGATCTTCATCTTCTAACCCTAAAAATCTACCACCATTATACTTATTTCCTTCCCTCCTCCCCAGTAACCGAAATTCGCCTTCCGTTTCTCTTCTTATGGCATTGTCTTTAATCTCTGAGGAAATTAAGTCATGTAGTAGGCCATTATTCCGAAAGACAGAAGAATTAGATACAGACTCTACAGACAGTGGTTTGCTAGTACCCTGTTCTTCCTGGATTTCCAGAAGATGTGTGCGGTCCGAAGCCTTCTTATGATTTTGTGGGATGTTGCTAGTTCTTGCAAATTGTGCTTCACCAGGGATATCCCTCGCGAGATCCGGTTCCTGCAAAACTGATTGAACGGCAGCATCAAATGATAACACATGATGATTGTCATGCCTGAGAGAAAGATCTTTATCATCATATATCGGGCTGGATGTTGGCTTCGAAGAGAGCAGCTTGTGGCTCTCCCTGCCACTAAACCAAAATGGTGGCAAAGGGGAGGATATTTTCTGTTTATTCAACTGACCTGCATTATCAGACCCCAATGGACTCTGACCCAAATCAATCCAGAATGAGTTGTCCAAAGACTCGTCTTCACTGAAGATGGGGCTTTTCATCACTTCTCCGAAAGAAATACTCTCTGTTTCTTCAAATATGCTGCTTGCACCATCTCTGTCAGTACTATTATCTAGATCCATTTCCGTCTCAAATACATCCTGTACTTGAGCAGGTGTGTAGGCACCAGAAAAGGCAGGCAGATGCGTTCCTGGACGGTTTTCTGAGGGCTTATCACCATTCAGACCAACTACATTGTCCACGATCTCACCCAATCCGTCGAGATCATCTACAGAATCACTCAGATAGAGAGGATACTCTGGGGTAATCTTCACCATTCCAGAACCAGTCGATCCAGACTGGTTCTGAAGGCTTCCCATGACTGATTTCTTTATAAGAAGGCATCCAAAGCCAGTTGGATCATATCCAAACACTCTATAGAATGATGTGATAATGAAATCTGGACGAAACAACGACAGGCCAAGTGAATTCATGTCTTTTGGACCCAATGAACCAGCATCAAGCAAGACATGCCAATTGTTCTGCTGAGCCAATGCCATCCACTGGTAGGAATACTTGGCCCCCGTAACTCTAGACTGCACTGGAAAAACGAAAAGACCAGTAGCACAATCCTTCTTCCTCCTCTTCTTATTTGCAATCCTCTTTCTCAAATCAGCAGAGCAAAGTTTAAGAGTTGGCCATTTAAACCAAGAACTGTATACTTTTGCACCTTTTTCCCTAGCACTCTGAGCCATCCAATTCACCGACTGACTCTCGTAATCAAACATCGTTAACAATTTCTTATTCGTTTGAAACGGATAAGAATCAGCCAGCAACTTAAACGCGGACCCTCTACTTACAGTAAACACAAGACCATACTCATGCTCAGGAATATTCAAATAATCCATTATACTACTCTTTATATCGTACTCCACAGTTCCTTTCTCAGCACCACCATAAAGTGCATGATTACTCAAATTTGCAGTAATCTCAGACAAGCTAAAAGTAGAGGATTCCCAGTAATGCAAAGTTTGAATATAAGAGAAAAGCCCGAATCCACAATAATCAAGGCATACCGTGGGTGACAAATGTGAATACTCATCCGACCTCAATTGATCAATTTGCTCTGATGACTGGTACTTTGGGTACATTGTAAGGAACTTACCGAATGCCTCGTGCACGTCAGGGATGGAATCTTCACTCTCGAATGTGCGCTCGGCAGCCAGAGCGGTGGCTCGCAAGAATTCGCGATGAGCATTGAGCCTTGCAGGGGATCTTGATCGTCCCAAGCTCTTATCTTGATTGGCTAGGGAATCGGGTTCAATGTTCTGGGACTTGAACAAAGACCCTTCTTCAGACGCCTCTTCGAGAGCTTCCCTGAGCTTGCTTTCATGGAGTTTCCGGATAATTGAAGGGTTCTGCTTGGTTTCAGCAGCTGATTCAGACCCATCCCTTTTCTTGCTCTTCTTGTCTAAGATCAGAGAAGCACAGTGAGCTATGGATTTCCAAAGTGAAAAATGCATCAAAACCGAGAAATTTGAGATAAAACCCAGGAAGAAAATAAGCTCAAGATTCACCACAAAAGGGGGTTTTTTCCAACACAAACCCAAATCCTTTATTTCAACTAAGTGGATTCAATCTTCCAACTTTAGGCTTCAAAGCAAAAGGGAGTTGCACTCAGATCAAAGCAAACCCTAAATTCAGCCAAAAAGGATTCAAAAGCCAATTCTAATGAAGGCTGAATTTCAAATTATCAAGAATTAAAGGAAGAAAGGTAGACGAAAGAGATTAGAGAAGAAAATTCTGTTAAATCGGTCGATCACCTAGTCCAGAACAAACACACCTAAAACGACAGCGTACTAAATGCATTTTTTTATAGAACTTATAAGGTAAATTACACAAATAATCATTACTATTTGAGTAAGTTTTCATTTTGCCTACTTATATTCCAAACATATTATATTGGTCACTAATATTATCGATTAGTAACAAATTGATCTCTCCATCATCATTCCCGTTAAATTGATGATGTCATAATGTTAAAAAATTAATATTTTATTTTATTTCTAAATTACTGTTAAAATATTAAAAAGGTTTGTAAACAATAATTTCAAACGTTAAGTTTTAAGTTAAGTTTTAAATTGATAATGTAATAATGTTAAAAATATATTATTTAATTTTATTCCTAAATTATTATTAAAATATTAAATAGGTTTGTAAACAATAATTTCAAACATTAAGTTTTACTAAGTTCAGTAACACACAACATTTACCAATTTCAATTTAACATGAAAACACTTAAAAGGCTCCTCAAATAACACTTTGGATTGGCCTGCCAGCAAAATTGACCCAATACTAGAGTCGGGCTAATTATTTTGTCCAATACGACACAAAGTAAATTATTTAAGAATCTATTTTGTAACAATTATTTGGAAATCGTCACGTCAACGTGACAAGTTTTAATAAAATATATTTTTTATTCAAAAATTTCACCTTGATGTGATAAAATTCTAATAAAATAATTATATTTTAATGGAACTCATCATGTTGACGTGACGAGTTTAAATAAAAAATATTATTTAATAAATTCATCATGTGGGTGTGACGAGTTTTCCCTGTACTATAATATTTGACGTAGATTATAAAATAAATTCGAGATTAACCTATTGGGCCAATTAATTTAGCTGTTGGGGGTAATGGGCCAAAAAAACATTGGCCTGCATTATACAATAAACACTAGAAATTTGGTAAAATTAGCCCAATAAACTATGCAGGTAATAAATAACCCATTAGATCATTTCCAAAATTAGTTTGGAATTTACGGTAAATCTTATAGTGTAGGAAAAACTCATCACATTCAGATGATTAGTCTGTCCAAATAATGTTCAACCGTTTATAACAAATATCGTAAATCACAAATTAAATTTTGACCGGGAAACTTAGCCGAAAGCATACGCTTGGAATCTCCATATGGATTTAGTCCAAATTGGCCTTTGGCCTTTTGGGTGTTCAAAATCAACTTCAAATGTGGCTCAAAACTATGGATTTATTTCCCATTTTTGAACAATTTACCAAACAATCACCAAGTTTCGACCAAAACATTCTTAATTCAGCCCACCAATCCAAACAAAGCTTTAAGGCTCCTTTTGGTTCACGTCATATTTTATTCCTGGGAGGAATATTTTTTTACGGGTAATGATACCCATGTTTGGATGGACTACATTCCCAAGTGCAGGTAAAGGATGAACACCAACAGTAGTATTTTTTTCATGTTTTCCCGAGAATATCAGTCCCCCATTTCTCTTAGGTATTTTCTTATTCCCGGTCCCCGTTGTCTAAAACACCTTTCTCCTCGCTTGGTTCTGGCTGAAAGAAAATATGCTTCTTCTTCGATTTGGTGTTCAGATTTGGAGTTCTAGCTCGGTTCGCTACCTCTGTTTCACTCTGTTATATTGCATTTTCTGTTTTCGATCCTACTAATCCTTGCTCTGTCTCCTTCGTTTCTTTTTCAAAGCTACCTGATCGCAAAACTTTATCTCATATTTTCTCTTATTTTTCTTTTTCCAGGTTTGTTTATATTTCCCGTTTGTTAAGCTAATAGAAAAGAAAAATGTCAACGAAATCACAGCCATCTTCATGGTTTAGGTTCCTTTTCCAGTCCCTTCAATACCCATATTAAACTCCGCTTTCTTTTACATGGGAAATCTCTACGAATATTTTACCGAACACCCATTACTCAAATCGTATCCCTAAAACCCCCATTAAACCACATTTCTCATTCTGTCAAAGTGTCTCAAACTTTTCCTATTTCCGCTACAATCAAACGCCAAAATCTCCATTTTCTTTTACGAGATGGCATTTCTCTAGAGACTTCTCTTCCGACGAGCTACGTGATGATGATATTCTGGCTGATGTATTTGCTGAAATAGAACTCGAGAAGCAGCAAGAAAAAGAGGATAGGAAGAGAAAAGGTTTGGATGAAAAGGATATTGATGAAGAGGACAAAGAAGATTATATGGGTGTTATGCCACTGATAGAGAAGCTTGAAAAGAGGGCGTTACAGGAAAAGAATTTTCGTATAGCATTTGAGCAGTGCATGGATTCGAATTTCAAAATCGAGGATGAGGGGAATTAGGAGACGTGGGAAAACTAATTTGAGAGGAAACAAAATATGCATAAGCAGTTGATAAAGAACTTCTGCGAGTCAGGTAAATGAACAAGCCTTGTTTTAGTTGTTGCATTGTTTATTTACGCTTACTAATGCTAGTATAACATGTATATGGGTGCACATTGTGTAGAATTCTTATTTCACTCAAACACACTAGAGTTGACAATATTTGACACTCTATCAAGAAAAATGAAACACTCAAACAAAAAAAACTCCATTGCCACAGGGATTCATGAACGTCTCAAAATTTATATCGACAAAAAAACAAAACTGACATGTATACATTAATTGCAGCTAAAATTTTGATTTGTAAGTGATATTTATGAAATTTTATCAATTGGTGCATTGTTAAATTACATTTTTGAATTTGACAATGACACTAGATGATGCTTTTAAATGGATGAATAAAATTGATAAGTTTGAGGAAAAGTATTTTAAACTTCGCCTTGAATATAGGGCCATTGGTGACTTGATGAATCTACTTAAAGTTACAGAATGCAAGGAGAAATTTATCCTTAAGCCAAAATTGAATAGGGAAATGAGGCTCCTTCAATGGAAGGAAGCCTACGATCCTAATAATCCTGCCAATTATGGAATTATGAAGGATTATCAAGTTGGTCCTTCTGTTGATCGTGAGGAAGAAGCTAAAGAGGAGAATGAGAAGAAAATAATAAGAAAAACTAGTAGAGATGAGGATAAAGAAGAATTTGATGACATGAAAGGATAACATACTATTAAAGAAGCTCAATGCTATTGACAAGAAACTAGAAGAGAATCTAGTAGAGTTGGATTATACATTCAGCTGGAAGGGAAAATTGCTAGAGGATGAAATCAGAGACCTTGCAGAGGAAAGAAATTCTTTGACAGAAAAGAAAATAAGACCTCTTTACAAAAGGGTAAGTGTATACCAGAGCTCATTCATTTATTTTGCTTCAAAGGTCAAACAAATCAGTTATTTTTGAAATGGTTGAGGAACAAAATTCTAAGCTAATATTATTCTTACATTTTCTTATATATATATATTATTCATATTCATGCTTTTCATAGGCATGTCTGGTATTTGTAGTTCTCCTCTTTGACTCCCTTTTGTCATTAAATTAGGTTATAACATTGAGAAATTGAACTTCCTTCAACCGAATTTTATTCATCATATTCTCTATATTATGTGAATCCACATATTCATTGGTTTTCATTGCGTTCTGACTCCCCTCCTTTATGGGTATGTACATTAATTTTTAATACAACTTTAAGCATTACAAGTATGACTCATTTGATGATATATATTTGCATTGTATCGTTTCAAGTTTCAAGTTTTTGTTTTTCAAACAGTTTCATCTTGCATGTAACTAACTTGGTTTTTGTTGAATGATGGTAGGGTTTTGATATGAGGTTGATAGACGTTTATTTCATTTGAATTTGTTTTGTCGTTAAATTGATTTCCATGAAGCACATCCGAAGTTGATATTGTCCAGGGAGGGCAAGTGGTCAAGTACGCCGTTTTGTTGGCGTGTGGAAACTATCATGGTGTTGTTGGATATGCAAAAGCCAAAGCAGCCCCTATTGCACTTCAAAATGTAGCTTTTCACTGCTTTTATTTAAACTTTTTAATTTATACTTGGCTAGTAAATCTTGTCTGTTCAGACATGTTTTACATCCTATGCCATCATAGTATGCAGTTACAAATTAGCCATGTAAGTGAGAATAAGGGTAAAGCATAAGAAAATTTGGCACTGGTTGATCCACTACAGTTTCACCTATATTAATTGGCAGCTGGGCTTAGGTGTGAGGGTCAGGTGTGGATGTGTTCGAGATGGGTATATTCATTTTAAAAAAAGGTTTTCCATGTATTTGAAATTTCATTATAGGATCATATCTCTATATTCATATCGGAAAATGTGATGGATATGGATATCATAGGTATTTCAAGATATTTTTAGAGTTGGAGCAATATATGTTTCAAGTTTCAACTAAACATTGCAATTTTAGAGGTTTTAACAAATAATACAATCACCCCCACCCCCCAAAAAAAACAATAATAAAAAAGGTAACATTAAAAAATATAAAGAAGAAGAATCTATTTTATTTTCTTTTATATGGATATTTTGAAAGAGGCCCTTCTGTGCATGTTTTGCATGATATCTACGTTTTAGATTTTTTATACAACAAAATCGTACAATGTTACTCTAGAACTATTGT
This sequence comes from Hibiscus syriacus, assembly GCF_006381635.1. Lineage (NCBI taxonomy): Eukaryota > Viridiplantae > Streptophyta > Magnoliopsida > Malvales > Malvaceae > Hibiscus > Hibiscus syriacus. The sequence continues at coordinate 1,547,490 of NW_024063172.1, read as the reverse complement.
AAAGTAAATGTTTTGTTTTGTATGTTCAAAAGATGTACATTTTAGTTTTTTCTTTGCTATGTTTTTAAATAAATCTTGTTCTGGCTTTTATCTAATTCCTTGGGGGCAATCTTGCTAATGTTAAGGATTTTTGGATTTTCTTATGATTGCTTTTTATACTGTTACTTCTTACCATGATGCTATGATTTCTGGGCTGGAGTAGTGAAATCAGTTTAATTTGAAAGGTGTTTAATATCGTCAATATTGTCCCTAATGAACATGTTCGTGAATATCATTAATCATCTTTTAATGTCACTAGCTTGATGAATTTATGTGACATGTACTGACAAATATAACCTACCAACAGGCATATAAGAAATGCTTTCAGAATCTTCACTATATTGAACGACATGAGGAGCACACTATAGCCATCCTATTCAAACATCATATAAGAAGACTAAGGTGTGCATAACTCTCTATTTTTTTCACGATTTTTAATCTAGATCTTCCCCTTGAGTTAATTGTTCACATCTTTTGATGCTAGAGTTTCTCTGCTTTCACTATTTTAATCTTTTTATGCTTTGGTAGGTCTATCTCTGGCCTGCACCAACTACAACGGGTATAAGATCTGGAAGAACAGTTTAAAACATCTTGCTTTTAGCTGGCTTTAAGAATATCAAATCAAAGGTAATAAAGTGTTATCGATTCTGCATTTTGGTTGGACTCGGGTGTATGTTGGATATAGATAGATGTTTGACGCTATTATATTTTATTAATTTTCCCAAGTTTGTTCATGTGTTTAGATGATTCCTGGAGTTTCATTTCTTGTACTCATATATAGATATATGTCATATACATGAGAGATGGAACAACTTAGAAGTGATTGGGAATGGTGTTTAGAATTCAACTCTTTGTATTGTTAATTTGAACAATCTTCCCAGGTTATTGGCTGTAGGAATCCTCACAACACCGTCAAGGCTATTCTTGAAGCCCTCAATGCAGTAAGTAACTCATTCACCCATATAATCAGAATAGGGTACAGAACGACACTTTGGCTCGCAAATTATTTGGATTCTACTTTGAAAACTATTAATTTTTCTTGGTAATTGTTGAATCAAGGTTGAACAGTTGAAGTAGCCAAATTTGAATATTATAATGCTTCAAGTAGCTTGTGAATTTATTGAGCTCTTTTTTTTTTATAATTTTTTGTGTATCTAATATAGTCAACATATATGATTAAGTTTAGAATGTCATGGCTATTATCTTTTGTAAGTCTGAACATTGTACAAACTTTTGATGGTTAATGGTATACTTCTTTTTGTTATGTAAGCTAAACGAAGAATGTAAGCTTATAAAATTGTATTCTGTATGGATGAGTTCATATCTGCTATTCGGTATATTGGATAGTCTTGTCAAAATTATCGTGGCTAATTTCTGTTGCAACAGTTGTTTGTAGTATATGGCTTGCAAGTAATAAATATTATATCTTAGATAACAAAAATAATTTACATCTTTTTATTATTATGAATATCTATGATAAATTATTGTATATAGAAGAATGTAAACATTGTCGATTGAAAAATACAAGAAACCTCCCAGTGAATACGTCACGTATGAACCGAAGCTAGTTTCCACAATGTATACATTTAGTTAAATGTTGATGTAAAATTTTAATATATTTTTACATAAATTATGTAAAATTTAATATTAATTAAAATTAAAATAATACATGATATATTTAAATACTCAAGTAATATATTATCAACATATATAATTTTTATATAAATAATTTTTATTGAAATATTTAGAATTTCACTTGTTAAAAAATATAGAACAAGGACAATTTGGTAAAATATACATTCAAGTAATCTTTTATTCCTTCAACTAAACACTGTAATTTTACATTCCAACCATATCTACCAAACACAGTAATGTAACATTCTCAGTAATCGTATTCCCTGGTAATCTTTTATTCCCACTGGTAATCTTACATTCCTTGAACCAAACGCACCCTAAACCTAAACGGCATATTTGACCATATAATATAACTAATGGCCACTCGGTTCCACCCTTACGTATTCACAAAACAAAGGCCAAAAAGTTCGTAGCACACGTTGAGAATATTTTACATCAGATTGATCACCTACCTTACATCAAACAGTCCTTTGCATTACAACAAGTGTCAAACCAAATGCCAACTCCAATATATACACAAGTTCACAAGTTTCATCAAACTGGACTTATTTACTCTCACCCATTTCAGTTCTCGGAATCATAAGATCGATACTTGAACTAATCGGTAGCCATGGTTATGGTGAAAGCTTGGAGTTTCATTATTTTTTGGTTCGGTACTCTGGGCTACTACTATCCGGTTAATGCAGCTGATGATACCAATAGCAGTTTGGGAGCTTCTTTCATTTCGGTGATTCTCTCGTTGATGCCGTTATAATAACTATTTACCGACGTTGTCCAGGGCGAATATTCCACCGAATGGAATCGATTTTAAAGTGTCCGGCGGAAACCCTACCGGCCGATACACTAATGGTAGAACCATAGGTGACATTGTAGGTTGGTTCTATATAATATACCTCTTTTTCACTTTGGGTTTTCATTTGTGTCGCATTTTAGTAACATATATTATATGTTAACAGGAGAATAATTGGGAGTACCGAATTATGCAGTTCCATAACTTGCTCCAAATTCTACCGGGAAAGCTATACTTTATGGTGTAAATTATGCATCAGGAGGAGGGGGCATTATGAATGCAACTGGAAGAATATTTGTTAGTTTTAGATTTATATATATATATATATATATACCCTTCAAAAGTTTAACCAATTCCAGGCAAATTAATCAATTTTCTTCTGCATATTAATAGGCTGGGATTGGATATCCAAATTGATTTCTTCAACAACACAAGGAAACAGTTCGATACATTGTTGGGTGCATCAAAGGCCAGAGATTATATTTCGAAAAGATCGATATTTTCGATTACAATCAGAGCAAATGATTTCCTCAACAACTATCTTCTCCCGGTTCTTTCCGTTGGAGCTAGGATTTCTCCAGACGCCTTCATTGATGACATGATTAGTCACTTGAGGAACCAATTAACTGTATGAACACCATTCAATATGGCAAAACTCACGAGATATTGCTGTGAAAAAAAACAATTCACGTGATAATATTGTCCAAGAAATAATTGTTCAAATGGTGTGAATTATACAGTGTATGGATTGGTCGCCATGCAAGCCAAACGAGATCATAGGTCGCCATACACTCGGTGCGACCTTGTAGGTCGCCATGCAAATGGCTCGAATTCCTCCGTGATTCTGCTGAAATCACGACAAAGGTGGCTCTGCCTCCCTCACCCCTGTCTCCCTCATGCATGCAGTAATGAAATCACGATAAAAGTGTTCTATACGAGCTGTGGCGAGAGGATGAAGCTTTGCATGCGCCATGCACGTCGGAAGAGGTCTCCAGCATGCAGTGGGGAGCAAGCGAGCATGCAACGGGGAGCAAGGCGCAGGACAAGGTCGCCCAGCGTGCATGGCGACCTACAAGGTCGCCTGGCGTGCATGGCGACCTACAAGGTCGCCCGGAGGGCATGGCGACCTACAAGGTCGCCCGGAGGGCATGGCGACCTATGTTGGGAAGCTGCCACGCCGTAGGTCGCCCGGAAGGCATGGCGACCTACGGCTAACACTGTGCAATTCGCCCTATTTGAACAATTAATCTTGGGAGTACGTTATATCCTTAAATAAAAAATTCGATAACGTTATCTCGAAAGTTTTGCCCATTCAATATATATAACCAATGTTTCACTATCACTTATCAACTAAACAACCATGTTTCAACAGAGACTTTACCAGCTCGATGCTCGGAAGTTTGTCGTCAGTAACGTCGGTCCGATCGGCTGCATTCCCTATCAGAAAACCATCAATCAATTGAACGAGAACGAATGTGTCGATTTAGCCAACAAGCTGGAAATACAGTACAATGGACGTTTAAAGGATTTACTTACTGAAACGAACGGAAAGCTCCCCGGAGCCTTATTTGTTCATGCTAATGTGTATGACATATTGATGGAACTCATTACAAATTACAAGACATACGGTATAATCCCATGCAGCTGGTCGGTCTCTGTTTCTTCGATTATTCTCTAACCCTATTTTTTTCATGCAGGATTTACGACGGCCAGCAAAGCTTGATGTGGAAATGGAGGCCAATTCGCCGGGATAATCCCGTGCGGACCGACGTCGAGCATGTGCGATGATCTAGACAAGCATGTGTTCTGGGATCCTTATCATCCCAGTGAGGCTGCCAATCTTATAATTACTCAACTTATTCTCAATGGAAATACCAAAGTTATTTCTCCGGTGAATCTTAAGCAGCTCCGTAATCTTTGATTAAATTATCTGGGATTTTTACTTTGTCATTTCCTTTGTGATTTAAGCAAGTTTCCTTTACACTTCTCCATTATCCGTGTCTATGAAATATTTTTAAAAAAAGAATTTAAGCTTTTAAATTTGAAATGATTCCATGCAAATTTTCATCAAAGTTACAGTTGAGGGTGGGTTATCAGCATTTCTTTATATATTTTATTGACTAATTCAATGGGCGTGGCCTGTTTGCAGAGACGACACTGTTACCTACCTTCTTGAATAAATGCAAACAATTAATTCAAGAAAATTTTTGAAATATTTATCCAAGTTCATTTGATGGGTTAGTCTGGACTAATTCGAATAATTCATTTTATTATTCTAAAGATAATAAAATATTATATAAATGTTTTATATATTTTAAAAAATTATCAAAATGAGGATTCCATTCAATATTTAAAATCTATTAATAATTCTAGAATGAATTACTTTTTATAGAAATCTTTAATTTTATTAAAAATATAAAGTCAGTTAAAAATATAAACCTAAACCCTAAATATGAGAAAATTAGTCACTTTAAGATCACAATGACCATACAAGCAATAGATTCAAAAAAACATAATCAAATAAACTCGAATAAAAGGTAAATACGAACATATCTGACTGCATCGATAAACGAACAACAAAAGAAGATGAACATATTGAAAAGCCACTAACAAATCGCAAATCAAGTTGAACGAAGTGAAAATACAACCCATGAATGCAAATTGTGTATCATATCCAATCTGAGGGTCCAAATAAATAAAGATTAGCATTATAACAAATAAATCGTTATCTTGATCAATCGTGACGATATCAAATTCAATCCTGAAAAATGATAAATGAAAATAACGGTCAAATGACCAAAAATGTGTCATAAATACAGATAAAAACGTGCCAAAAAGACAGAAAAATCGTGTCATAAAGATATAATTATTAAAAATAAAAAAATAAAGATACATTATAATAAAACAAAAGAAAAACAATGAAACCGACGGTCGGCGATCAATACTAAGATTGATGCCGTTACTAATCATAAAAAAAAGAAACTAAAGACGATTAAAGGGAAAAAAAGAGAAAAAAAAGATAAATCCTAAAAAATGTTATAATAATTCATTAACATATAGTTTTAGAATGAATTAAATATTAAAAGTTTGAGAATCAGTTTATAATTTAAATCATAAACTATAAATACTTGATGTAATTAGTTTAAAAATTAACTATTTCTTAAATTAAATAAAATAATTAATGAATTTCGATAATTTATATCATTAAACTTTTCTAATATGGAATTTCCTTAATTGTAAACGTGCAAGAGATGGGCTTCACAGTAGTAGGTATATTATTTATTTTATTTCCCCAAGGCAGAAAGAAATCATGATTAATAGTCTAATTGAACCCATGGTCATTGCCGTGCTTGTGACTCTAAAGATATTTTGTTTTGTGTACATTTTTCAACGACATTAAGATAATATGTAGATGATGACTACCTAAGAAATTAGAAGATTTATAAAAATATATTTAATTATTATTTAATATATTCATAATTATAAGGTAAAAAAACTTGTCATGTGTATCCTTTTCTATTTTTGACGAACTTTATTTTTACAATAAATATAATTTTTTTTTGAAATTATTAATATTTTTAAAATTATTATAATTAAACACGCGTCTCTCTCACATGATTTAATTAAATTTTTAGAATTTTGTGATCTTAAAATAAAATTACATCTCGATTTCTATTTTCTTGTTTAATTATTTTTAAAGTCCTTCGATTTTAAAATTAGGGAGATACGTGAAACAAGAGGAAGGAAAGTGAAGAAACAAAATGGAAAATGAGGGATTTTGCGGGTTGAGAGTGACAGTAGATGTTGTGCCCGAGAGACATAGATGAATACCGATTCATGCGCCCAACAGTTCTTATAAGTAGGAACGGTAACCGGTCAAGTTAAGGTCGAGTTTTTAGTCAATCTTATCCAATTTTAAAATATGCACCATTCACTCGAATTTGATTTGATTTGATTTGAAGTTTTATATCTTGCATTTGATCCGACTCGATTCAAAAATATATATTTTTCATTCGATTCAATTTTTTAGAGTGTAAACCTGACCCAATATAAATTAAAGATTGAATTAAAAAATAATAATTTTTTAATGAAATTACATTATTATTTTTAAGTGGGTCGGAGTTTTTCACCCTTCACCCGCCCCGACCCAAATTCACCTTCAAAAAACTCGACCCAACTCGAACCTGAATTATTAAAAAAAATTACTTAATCAGATCGAATCGAGTCAAAACACATCGGAAACGGTAAATTGTTATCCTACTTATGGGGTTTGAATGTACTATTTGAGGGCAGATGTAGATTCATACTTGAAAGATTTTTTTAAAGATAATTTTTTTATAAATGAGATTAGTTTTCATCAAACAAAAATTAAATTGTACAAATGATTTAAATTGTTATAAAACAATCTAATTATATGAGACCAATAATCTTTACAAATAAACAAATAATATTATATTAAAATTTAAATAAATAAAACTTATTTTTTGAGCTTAGTTTATTACACCCCTACATCAAATGTAAATGATTGGACTTTAGGTAATAAAGGTGTGCGGAAATGTGAAAGGTAGGCGAGCTGTGCGGGGAGAACAGGGAACAGTTATGTTTGGTGATGAGAACAGTGGAAGAACAAAGCGGAGGAATCTGATAATGACAGGACGGGACAGGAGGCCTCCGAAATAAGGGGGAGAATCTATCATTGCTCCCCACGCTGCCCTGACACTCATGAACCCTTCTCTAACTGCTTACCCCTTTTCATCATTATCTTTTTCTCTTGCCATAAACCTCTCTCTTTGTCGTTTCGAACAGACCACTGTAAAAGCCTACTCACTTCTTTCTCCCCGTCTCCGTTCATATAACATTGGGTACATGTTTTCTCTGAAAATGCCATCAGATTCCGGGGATCCAAACAGGCGGTCAACAAAGGCCATTAACACCGGAGCCCCACCGCCGGAGCAACATCAGCTGCCTTGTCCTCGATGTGATTCCACCAACACCAAGTTTTGCTACTACAACAACTATAACTTCTCTCAACCTCGTCATTTTTGTAAGTCATGTCGACGTTACTGGACTCACGGTGGCACCCTCAGGGACATCCCTATTGGTGGTGGCACGAGAAGAAACGCAAAGCGTTCACGCACCACCACCACCCTTGGCTCCACCGTCGTTTCTTCTTCCACCAATGCCACTACCACCACAAGTTACAATGACTTCCGCTTGCCAGCGGCTGCCACTGACGAGCCATCAGGGAGGTTTGGGTATTGGTGGGGAGTCCATGGGCAATGGTTTGGCTTCATTGTTGAGTAATCATCCTCAAGGACCTGGTTATCCGTCTCTTGGTTGGTTTGGGCTTGGTATTGGTCCAGCACTCGAAGATGTTGGATTTGGGCTTGGAAGAGGAATGTGGGATTTTCCGAGGGCGGATGGTGCGGCGGTTGGTGGTGGCAATGATGGGAGTCCATGGCATTTTGAAGGTGGAGAAGAGGGGACTGGTTGCTTTTCTTGGCCTGAACTTTCCATTTCAACCCCTGGGAATTTGCTCAAGTGAATCTCATCTTTTTTGTTCATCTTTGATGGAGAATTAGTGTCTGATAGTAAATTATTAGGTATATGGAAGTATAATAAACAAAACTACAACCTTTTGTGTATTGTATTATTCAATTTCGTTTGATTTGGTTTGTTTTTGCCTATTTTCATTCAGTAAAGCAGATCAAAAGCACTTTAATATTCACGTAAAAATGCCAATGTGGTGTCAGCTTGAAGAATCAAAACTAGCAAAAGGAAATATTGTAGTTGAAAAACGAGCATCGATATCATATATTAAATCATACATTTTATTTTTGCTTTTTCTCACAATATTATCTGGGAACTTTCAAAGCAGATCACTGGAAGATTGGTATAATCCCACATGACTGAACGAACCTCAATGTTAACTAAAACAAATGATTCCAAAAGGTGAATAAATAAATAAATAAAGATCAAAACCCAGTTTTATTGTAGTTGTGTTTAAGACTTCAAGGTGAATCTTTTTGGTTTTTAAGGTGCGCATTGGATTTAAATAGTGATACGTTATCAAAATAACAAATGTTATATTATGATTTTAATGTTATTTGAAATCATTAATGCATTGTACGACAATGATACTTCTTATATTCGTAATAATATTTATTATGTCCATAATGATGATAAACGCGACACAATTAGAGATGGGATAACAACCACAATTAGCATGTATTCTTTAAGAACCCTCCATAGTTCTCCTTTCAAAAGATTGCCCTTTTTTTGTGTTATTTTTTGGGGCACCAAACAGCTTGAAGAAGGAAATTATTTCAAAGATTCCAATGAAATGAACGCAGGTACTAAATTGTAGGCTTAATTGGGAAATTGTCCACTAAATTATACCTTTTCTCAAATTTGGTACCTAAAACATTTTTTTGTTAATATTGTTTAAGAACCCTCCAATCCACAGTTCTCCTTTCAAAAGAAGCAAGTGAAACAGTTGGATTCCTTTTTGTCGTATTGTTTTTGATAATATTCCCATTATTATAAAAGAATTCAATCATTTTCTGATGGAGAATTTCAGTCCAAACTTGCTTTCTTATTTGGTATCTGTGAGAATTCCTATAAAATACGAATTTGCAAATTTAATCTCAATCATTGCAAGCCAATACCCATAAATTTCTCTGTGTTTTCTAATTCTGTACACTGAGCGATCTCGCCACTCTCGATGCACAATTGTTTTCCAGCAAGGAACATTTCATGCTTGGTTGATGGACGAGTTAGGTCAAACCTTATCCAATCTAGCCATCGGCATGGGACTCAAACCCGATGGTTTCCGATCTAATCAAATCAAAAAAAAATTTAAAAAAAATCAGGGTCAGGCCGGGTTTTTTGGAGGTTATATTCTAGTTGGGTTCGGATTTAATGTGAAAAATATTTGATCTAAAAAAAATGGTTTTATCTTATATATTTAGGGACAATTATAATAATGTCCATCTATATATTATTATTTTTAATTAAATTCCTATTTTTATTGAATAAAAATAATATTTTTTAATAAATACATTATTTTGGTCGAGTCACGTCGGGTTTAAATTTTATCTAAAAAATGCAGGGTCGGTTTAGATCATGTGAAAGGTATATATTTTTGAGTTGAGTAGAGGGTGTATAATTTTTAGTTTAGATGAGGTGGACTAAAAACCGACTGAACCCGATTTATGCCCATCCATAATCCAATCCGATTTAAACATAATATTTTATAACAAAAATTAAATTGATCGTATTAAGTTATGTCAAAATATGTTGAGTTCAAACAAATTTATCATCCTAATCTAGACCAATTGTGGAGAAAATATTTGTACTATAAGTTTATATGTGCAACAACAATTGTGGTTTTAAAAATAAAAACTACTTTTTTCCCAGAAAATATGTATTGTTTTTAATGGTGTGTATTATTTTAGATATTGATAATATCTAAATATATTATTAATCCATTCAAAAATATATTGTCATAAAATTTATCAAGTGATTTCAGTGTTAAAAGATAAAGTTATTTCTCCTTGAAAGTTGTAGGTTCGAACAAAATCTATAAGATTTGTGTACAATATCAATAGATTATAAAAGTGAACAGATATCACTTTGTAATCATTTTATATAATTAAAAAAAAAACAAAAAAGAATACATTAGCATTGATTTTATGTACTTAAGTATCACCTTGTCCTTGTAGTAAAGTGACGATACAAGATTCTCCATGAAGTTTCATGGAAACTACTTATAAGCTCCCCATTTCTAGTATAAGAACAAAACAAGTTCGTGCAATTATTGAAATTCAGCTTTGGATTTGGTGTGGAAATTATATATAATTTGATAAAAACTACTAGTTCTTTCTTTTGCTAATTTTATAATGATAACGAATGGCCCTAATAGAGGGCAACGAAACCAATAATACAAAGCGAAAACGCAGCTGATAGTGGTTGGGCAATCAAAAAAAGAAACACAAGACGGAAACCTCACGGATCAATGGGAAGGCTGCCCCCGTTCCAGTTTGATGGCGACTACATTATCTCCCCAGATACGGCCGGCCTCAATAAAATATTTATATGTAAAAGTTATTTGAATTTATTAATTTAGTGTAATTTAATTGAGGTTATTGTTATTATTATTGTTGATGAGTCAAAGTTTAGTTTATTGGTCAATAGCACTTCATTTCTTTTGATTTAAATGAAGGGTCGTAAGTAATAAGAGAATGATCGATGGCCAATGTTTAAAGAAGGGAGAAAGAGAATTATCATGAAGGAGAAGGATGGTATGTCAGTTATGAGTGCCAATGGTCCATCCCCTCTTACCAATCTCGATTGGAGGTATTATAATGTCTTTTGGGTGCATGTTAGTCTAAGCGTTAGTCTAAGCGTGTTAGTCTAAGGGCCATGATGACTATTTTTAGGCTGGTCGAATTAAAAAGATTCGTTGGTTAGATATTGATTTTCATTAGAGATTTTATATAAGTTTCGTCTACACATTGCAGTTAACTTGAAGATTTGTGCTTGAGGGACACGAGATGTTAGGGACTTTGGAAAACGGAGAGATCTGTGTGAAGACTAATTGTCGATGAATTTCTAAAAGATCTCGTGTGACGAAGAACTAATAATTTCAAAGACCGATGTTCGGAGGTATTAAAATTTATCTTATTAACATATTAATTAATTAATTAATATGTTAATAAGATAAATTTTAATAGAAAGTCGTTAGTTTTATTAAAAATAAAAATATCAATAATTACAATAAAGATTTACAAGCATAACAATAAACGTAAACTAAATTATAATTATGTTATTTTCCTATAATTATTGACACAAAAATTAGCCCCTAGATCACACAATGACCTAACAAGGAAAATGTTAAAAAACCTAATCAAAATACTCGAATAAAATAAAGATACGAACAAATAAATATTAATAAGATAAATTTAAATTATAGTCTTAAAAAAATCCATACATAACAGAAGTACATTTAAAGTGAAATTATTATACATAATTTATGCACTTAAATGGTTGAATTACAAATGTTCGTAAGGGTAAACTATATCATATATCATCGAACTTTATACATTGTATTGTTTGTATCATTGAACTTTTAATTTTATCAATTATAGCACTGAACTTTGATTTTCATTTAAATTGTATTACTGGACTGTTAAATAGTTAACAACTGAATCAAAATATTGTCATTTTAATGAGGTGTCTATGTCTAAAACCATCAATCACGTCATTGTACCATTAACGATCTAACAATTTATCGGTATAAATTTTGATGGTATTTGACGTAGTTTACCCTATTTGTAATAAGGTGATGTCGTTTTCCGCTGCCCGTCGACTGTATTGGGTAAAGTGAGGTGGGAAAAGGGCAGCCCGTCTCGCGCACCGGACGGCACGCACGGTCAGGTACTCTCAGCCGTTGTACTTTGCGGACAATAAATTTCTCGAAAAACTACATAATTCGAGAAACACGCAATTTTTGCTTTCCTTCCCTTTATGGCAAAAATTAAGAAGACAGAATTTGAGTTTTCGTTTTCTCACATATGCTTTGGTTTCCTTTTTCATTCTCATTTCGTTTTCTTCATTTCTTGGGTTTGGAACAGCTCAAGCTTTTAGCACGTGTTGGGGCTTTGTTAAAAGATTTTCCCACCCCTCTTCTTCACGAGAAGCTGATTTCATTTTCATAACTTTGGTCTTTTTCAGACAAGATTGATGACAAGATTTGGACATATCCAAATTCCCACCTTAAAAGCAAATATATATTCATTGTATCAAAGCAAAACTTGGGATTTATGGACCACCCCCCGTGTGATATTATTTCTCTTTCACAGAAATGTCGTTTCCATGCAACTTGGTTGATGTTGTAACACTTAACTTCATGTTGATATGTAGTGATTTGATTTTATTCTTGCAAAGTCGTGTAAGATAAAACAATGAGATTTCATATTCCAAAAGAATGATAGTTTTTAGATTAAGTATGAGACTCTACGTATGTTCATGTGTTCGGATGTGTTTTATTATATGCAAAAGATAACTTTTGCTCCTATAATAGACTTAATTTATTACTTTCGTCCTCGAAATTGCTCAATTGTATCATTTTATATTCTACCTTATATTGTAAATTCTAAATCATAACCTTATAACATCTAAATAATAAATTATAACTTAGGGTTTTAAGTCAATGGTAAGATATAGAATGACGCAATTAAGCAATTTTGATGACTAAATTAAGTGAAAACACGATAGAAGTAAAAGTGATAAATTAAGTCTACTATTACAAGAGCAAAGGTGACCGTTGAGCCTTTATTATATTAATGGAATCGACAAGTTAGGTTAACTGATATGGTTGTGGAATGTAATAGAAAACTTTTTTTTTTGTTTATATGGTACATATAATATTTTTAGAGAAAATTCGAGTGATCTGAAAGTCTACACTATGGGGGCGAGAATTTCTCTATATTTATAGACTTTTCTCGGTCTAAACATTTCATTACTGGACAATGTTGAAATTATGGGAGCGTCCGTTGACTGCTAATTTCAACCGTTGACGGAGTGTGTATAATCAAATTTTACTTTGAAATTATATGATCACGTTGGAAAAAACCTACACAAGAACTCCACCACTAAAAAATTAGTTTGATGTTCTTTCTTGTTTTTCTGAAAGAGAGATGACATTAAATTAATGTGATTAAATAAAGAACATATCCCCTGTCTAATTAGATTATTCAAAATTTGATTGATGAATTCGGAAGAGGATTTTTGTCACACTCAAATTAGGGCCTAAAATTTCTTTAAACTTTTTTAAGGACTAAATTGAAATTTTAATTAAATCCAAGCATCAAAGTAAAATTTTGAATAAATTTAGATCCAAATACAAAAATACTAAAATTGAAGGACATATACTGTAATTACAAAAAAATCGGGTTTAAAATTCCAAAAAAAAATCATAAACTTTCTATTTTTGGAAAGTTTCAACCCTCTTTATCTATCTCTTTTCAACCTTTCCTCTTATAGAAGGAAATCTTTGATCGACATTTTGTCGTCGACCATTACTCCGTTTTCAACACCTCCCACGCCATTGTTTTCCTTGCATCGTCCCGAGTCCACCGGTGTCCACATTGTCTTTGTTTCTACAAGCGTGTGAGGGGATAAGGAAGATTAAATTTCCAACGTTTCGAAATCGAGTTCTCCGTCGTTCACCGCTGTGAACCAAGCTTTGTAAGTGTCTTAAAACCTCTTAAAATGTACGTAGGAATTTTTTCGACTCCTGGAGGCCCTGCACGCGCCCCAAGCACCGCCACTGCGCGTGGGGAAGTTTCACCGCCTAGTGGGTTGCTTGATATTGATCCGACCCGCCTGCCCGATCCAACCCGACCCGAATCGAACCGGTCAACCGTTGACCGACCGTTGATCGTTGACCGACGTTGACTTTTTTCTAAAACCTCTGTCTTGACGTTTTTGAACATCCTTAGTCAGATTTTGTGATATGTTTTGCCAAATTCTGACCCGAAAGCCCCGAATCGAGCCTGTTAATCCGAAAATGCTTAGTATTTTTAGTATTTTTGCTTTTTTATTTGGGATTTGATTATGGAATTGATTTGACAATATATTTTTATGAAGATACTCGTGTGTCACCCGACCGAGGGTCGGTTAGATCTGGTGATTCCCGTCCGTCAGATCCGATGATTCCCGTCCGTCAGATCCGCACGATTCGTGTTCCTCGAGAGTTACTCGTATGTATTTGTATATTTTTTAAATAGCGGTTATTGTTATTATTCATATTAGGATTATGATATGGATTTTTCGATTCGTAAGATCTAGCGCTGCCGCTGATCATGATCAGCAGACTCAGTAGTAGACTTTCTTATCATATTACTCAGGCCGATACAAGTGTGTTTCTTGATGGTGTTACATTACTGTTTTAAACTATTTATCTAAACTGTTTTAGATTTCTGATAATACTGAATATTTTTACGACACAATACCTGATTTTATGAATATTGTTTATCTGATATATGATTTACTGTAAATTTCTAATATGATCTCTGATTTCTGAGTTTAGAATATTTTCATGTTTTAATGGATTAAATTATCGTTTTCACTCGAATAGATACATGTTTGTTGTTGTCATTAGGGGTATTATTGGAGGAAGTATATCAGGCCTAGTCTATGACTTGCAAGACCTTATAGCAGACTCATATGCTCTGTGCTCAGGGTAAGTCCTTACCGCAAGTCCTTATGCTATATGTATAAGGCCTTACCGTGTGTACAGGTGGGTGTATGGTTTTGGGGAACCTACACATTCTGGTGATCAGATGGGCGTAATGTTCATATTTTTAAAATATTTTCGATAAACTATTTTTTACTAAAGTATTTTATTTGTATGTTTTTATATACCGTAAGGAGCACACTGGGCTTTTTAGCTCATTCTGTAAATTTTTAACATTTTCAGATAGTAGCAAACTGTAGGCTAGCACACTTGGCATCAGAAGGATCGACTACTCCTATTTTGTACCATTGTATATCTCTATATGCCTTTGTTTATATACTTTTGTGACACTTATTTTTGCTACCGTCTCGATATATATGTATTACATGTATTTTGATATATATATGTGTTTTATAAGGTTTTTTAGATATATGTATATATTGATATATATATGTTTATCGTGTGAACCTTTCTTATATCTAATTTCATACTATATTGTTATATGAATTTCAACGTTGTTTTAAATATGAAAAGAAATTTCTAAATAAAATATAATCGTTTAGATTTGGGCATAACGTCCAGGTCAGGTCTAGGGGATTATATATTTTTTACATCTAAAGTTTAAGTTAGGGGTGACTCTCCCAGTTCAGCGCCAAGGCAAACCTAAGATCTATTTGAGATTTTACATAGAAATTTACAGATTGCCCACAAAGAGTACTGGTGGTAGGATTTGAATTTAACATTATAAACTTAAATTCCTGAATCCTAACCGTGCGGTTGAGAAATTCAAAATAGATTTGACATGCCCTAGACTTTGTTATAATTGTAGTTAGAATTAAGTAATGCCAATATTATAAAGTAATTTACACATTCTTTCCCTCTTTCCAATAGACTCCGTTTATAATATATTGTGTCCCCCAAGTGATAATTAAAAGATTCGTTTCTTGACAAATTGGATCGACAAACTTGAGACATGTAGACCCCGCCATTCCCATCTTAGTCTCTCGTTTTCAACCAATTTTGATCTTCTTGTAAAACCATCGAACGATGCTTCATCTTCAAGACTAACTGTTTTCATACAATCATTTTTGCAATAGTACGAGTTAATTATAAAATAATAAAAGATAAAATTTTCTTAATTTATTAATAATACACATTTTACGTACGCAACTTTTAAATTCAAAACCTCTAAAACATACATAAACACGAGAAATATTGATCTTATGAATTTCAAATTTAATTTTCTAAATCTCAGGTCGAAGAGTGAAGAAACATTCGATTAAACTTAGAAAAGTTTTAGCCCAAAATTGAATAACAAAAGATATGAGGGTTCAACTTTTCTCCCTAAAACATCACATGTTTTAATATCTTTAATTTTAAAAATTGTTTTATTTGTTTGATACGATAAAGTTCATTTTTTTATTAAATTAGATATATGTTATATTTTGCGACACATCGGCGATGTGGGTTAAATAATAGTTTATAATACTTTTTAAAAGTTTAATCAATAATAATTATAAATTTAAATCTTGAAGATTATTTAAAAAGATAAAAATATCCATAAATTAGTATTAATTATTCTTTAAGAAAAAAATTATGTTTTTCAATCAAGTTCGTGTTCAATTTTAAATTAAATTACTCACCTCAACTCAAAATTATCATTTGATTTTTTAATAATATAAAATAGGGTAAAGTACACAAATGATCACTCGACTATAGGCCACAACTTTATTAAGTTCCTCGACAATTAAAAATGACAAACTGATCATTCGACTATTCATATGTTCCAAACTCATAATTTTTTGTTATAAAATCAACGGTCGCCTAAACTAGACATTAATATGTTGATTGGGATATGATAAAATCATATTTTAATGATATCTACTACCACCGTCATTACTTTTAAGTACTTACTCGACGACATAATTTTTCAAGCACTAGCACAATGACATAATATACACGAATAGTCGATCCATAAAATAAAACTCAAAAGGTTCTAAGATAAGATTTTATCATATCTCAGTCAACATGTTAACATCTAGCTCAAAAGATCGTCAAATTTTCTATGAAAAATAATAAGTTTAGAACATATGAATAGTTGGATGATCATATTATAATTTTTAATAGTCGAAGACTCAACAAAACAATATGTTATATACTATTTTGTAAGTTTTAATAATTAAAGGACTCAACGAAATATCATCCTATAACCGAGGTACTATTTTTGTATTTGACCCAAAATTGATTTAGAGTAGAATGAAACTCATGGACGCATATGACAAGTAATTATTTGAGCAGTCCAACGACAGCAATGGGTTTGTAGTTGGAGGGTGGGGACCTTTAACTTTACACGTTCTTCAATGTCATTTGCCTTTCCATTGAACTTTGTAATCATCTCAAAACCCCAGCCTAAGCTTCTTTTAGGAAACTTGATTACGATCAATCATTTCTCAATTTGATGCATTCAAAATAAAATATTAATTATTATATTTATTTACTAAATTTAAACTGATAAATTTTTATATGGGATGAAAATATATTTTTAATAAAAGTACATGAAAAAATGAAAAAATATATAATAATTTTAAAATTTCGAGAGAGTAATTGCCTCTACCCCTCCTTCGTCCATCTTTGCCGATAACATATATCACAACCAATACCTTCTTGAAAAATATGTGTATGTATTATATGATTAAAAATTATTAAATTGAATCAATTTATACCGTAAAATTATAAAGTTTACAATTAAATTTAAATTAAAAGATTTAACTTGATTATATTCAAATTTCATTATCCATAGTAACTTGAAGAAATTTTTTTAAAATATAAAATATAACTTATTAACTCGAATTTTTTTAAGTTAATTTAGTTGAATACTTATCTCTACTTTAACTAATTGAATTGAATTTTTAATTTTTTTAATAATTTTATTTTGATTTTTTATATAATTACTATTTTAATTAAAGAGAAATAATAATGATCAAATTTGACAAGACTGAATACAATTCACTCCCCTCAAAGGACAGCTTAGAACCTAATTTATAATCGAAAACAGTTGCTTTTGAGCTAGAAAGGCACCAAAGTGAGCATTCTTCTTCTCTCTTTCTTTTATTATTTCATATTGATTTAGCAGAGGCTATATTAAAGAATCCCCACCCCTTGCACCCACAAAATCAGCCAAACCAATTCTTCCCCACTTTAGCTTTTCAAGTTCACTAACCAAAAAGAAAAACACTCACCATCTTCTTTGCCTTTTCTCTTGTTTTTTTTTTTGGGATTGTTGTAGATCTACAAAAACATGATTCAAGAACTCCTCGGAGCTTCTTCTTTCTTAAACTTTGGAGCTGAAAGAAAAATCCCCATCAATGGAAGCATTTTAGAAGGAACCCCAACTTCTTCTTCTTCTCCATCACCATCGCCGTCGCCTTCGTCTTCTCCGGCGAAGACTATTTCATCGACTCCGGAGAACCACCAGAGCGTGAGGTGCCCCCGGTGTGATTCCTCCAACACCAAGTTCTGCTATTACAACAACTACAATCTCACTCAGCCTCGTCACTTCTGCAAGACTTGCCGTCGGTATTGGACCAAAGGAGGCGCTCTCAGGAACGTTCCTATAGGCGGTGGTTGACGGAAGAACAAAAGCGGCGCCGGTGGTATTGTTTCCACATCATCTCTGGGGAAATCAACTTCTTTATCCAAGATGAAAACGGTAGTTTCTGAAGCTGGGAGATCTGGGTTCGATCATGAGCTTCAATCTACAACTCCGGTTCTTTGGACAACTACTTCACCACAGAGTTCACATCTTTTATCCTTATTGAGAACCACCCAAAACCCTAACCCTAACACTTTGTCTAACCCTGTTGGTATCAAGGAAGAATTGAGCTTGCTTGGATCTCAAGTGATGAACGAACCAACAACAGTTGCAACTGGTGCACTAAATGCTCGAACCCTAGGCTTGGATCTTGTTAACCCTTTCTGCAAAAACAATCATCATCAACAACAGAATAATAATGGGTTCCTAGCAGGTGAAGTTCAAAACGCAGGTATCCAAGAACTGTATCAAAGGTTCAAATCATCATCTCCATCAAGTTACTACCCTAATACGTCAGCACTAATCCTAAGCAATGTGGTTTCTTCTTCTTCTTCTTCTTTATCGTCTCCTTCGTCCATTTTGGAGTCGGCTCCGGTTGCAGGAGGAGAATTGGGTTACTGGAATCCGGCATTTTCATCATCATGGTCTGATCTTCCAACAACCAGTGGTGCATATCCTTAAAATGCTGTCGGTCGGCTCTTCTTTATTAGGTTGTTTCTTTTTCGTTTTGGTGTGTTTTTAAGGTGTGGTTTAACTATTTAACTTATGAGAGTGTTCCAAGCATGTAGAACAAGTTAGAAAAAAGGAAACGCTATACGCTTTTCTCGTTATTTTACAGTTTCGATTCTTCATTATTGTATGTAAAGAGTTAAAGTTGCTTTGCTATAGTTGTTTTTAAACTAAAAAAAACATTCAAACCAGAGATTATTCACAAGAGAATAAGCAGGAACGTGGGTTTATTATCTCGATTGATTGATTAAATATTAACTCAAAAACATTTTTAGGGTTTAAGCTTGTGTGACGAAGTGGTGGGTGGCATATGAAAGATTAAAGATTCTGTGTATTGTTTTGTGCAACAACAAAAAGGTAATCAAATAATGTTTAAAGCATGCTTTTTGTTGAAGTGTTTCCGTAAAAAGCAATTTGATTCTTAGCGGTTGGAAAGGAGGATTCCAACTGCAGCCTTATGCGTGTCATAGAATGGTTAAAGTTTAAGTTTTTTCGAGTTGGATTCGAGTTTAACTTTTGATTTTAAGTTTGAATCCAACTTAATAATTTTAAGCTTGTGAACTTTCTATTAGAGTTGAACTTAGTTTTAAAGTTTTTAAGTTGAATCGAACTCGACAATACTCAAATGATTCGACGCATCTCATTTATAACTCTACTAATGAAGATTTAATCATAACATATAAATCTTGATTTAGACATCATCATATATCCACAAACTCTTGATACTATGATTTAAATCTTATAAAATTTTCAAGACATAATTAGACCCCTTGGAGCTAATACAGTACAACAAATGGAACTGATCAAGTGTTCCAATATATACAAATGAAATGAAAACTCAAAACATTTCAATCCACATCTACTTTCTCAGCAACCAAACACTCTCCGATGGTTTATAACTCAATCTAAGGGCGAATCCCAACAGCTTTGCCACAGAGTAAGACATTAGAAGGAACATCGTATTCGTTGGTAAGACTTCGAGCAGGATCAAAGACTCTCAAGTAAAATTGTTGCCCAATATATTGTCTTCCCCATTATGCCGACCTCAGGTTGCACTGGTTGTCCATGGAGATCAATATGGGTGTCCAAGAATTTGGATAAACCTAGGATGGAATAAAAACATCAGTAGCAGAAAAACAACAGTATCTAACACAGGCATGATGTTGGCTTACCTGAGTTGTATGTCTGGTAAGAGCATCGACTAGATTGTAAGTTTTTCGTTTATGTGGAGTCCACTGTCCATAGCCAAAACTGTATGTATTGTAATAGAAACGACAAATATCTAATCAGAAACAGAAAAAAGACAGCAAGCAAACAGGGCAGTGTGACTCACCCCACAACCCAAAAATCATAACCATCAAGATGCCAAGATTGCAGGCTATTTTCGTTGTTCTGGAAGACGACTTCGAGAAAATCTTGTAAGAAACCGGCATAAAGGAGGTAGCAACGGTTGCAGCACCACCTGAGGGAAGGGTTTGGATGGAATCAATGGTGAAAACTCCAGGAATGTTATAATGATCAGCAAGCTTGGGAGGGGTATCCGGATTAACATAAGAGACACCGTTCACGGTGTAACACAGCTTTCCGTTTATGAGGGATGCCGAATTCGACAGCACAATGGTCTTGGTTGGTGTTATCTTTCCATAATGTAATGAACCCTGTGGATTAGACCTGGCTGCATTTGATGTCAAATTCCACCTACGAGAAGGAAAACGAATCAAATAAGATCATCCTTGAGCTAAACTGAATTCAAGAACAAAGTAGTGGTTCAATAACTAGTACCTAAATGTTCTTGCTTGCTGCATTGACAATGAAATTCGAATGCAGGGGCTGCTGGCAGGGGTCCCGAAACTGGGTTTGCGAGTTTGCGTAGTGCAATACCGCAGTTGGAGTAAGAATGGTCCTGGTAAATCTTGTCGATGCGACAATGTGGTAACTCTTTGGTGGCTGATTCAAGGTCACTAAAACAGCTAAAGACTGCCCAACATGAACATCAAGAGAATCATATAAGTTCTGAACCACATGAAACCCTTCAACCTCAATTAACTTCATTGTGTGACCCTGAACCTGCAGTTCAATGAGGTGGACAATCCAACATTAGAGATCCTAAACATGTAAGTTTTGCCTGAAACATCACAAATAAAACTTATTTGGTAAACGAAAAAAATCTTGGAATATACAAATATATCGAATTAATGAATTAAAATGCCATGAACATGACCTTGTTCCCCACTAAAGTTAGTTTGAGTCTGCACATTTATAAGGACTCCATCAGGAAACGGAAGAGGCTTTCCTGAGTCCAAAGATTGCTGCAATGTCTGCAAAATAGGAAACAATATTCGAGACGATGAATCAAACCAAGACAACAAGTCTTAATCCTGTTTATCCAACCGGTATACTACACTGACACACACTCCGCTGCTAGTAACACTTGATCATCGAGTGCATAAACAAAACAGAGTACACTAACCTAATGACTGGTTTTGTACCAGTCACCGATAAGTAAAGTGAAATCTCCATCAGGGTTTGCATAAGGGATTGGGATCACACTTCTATGGTATATATTGAGAGCTCCAAATCCTCCAGCAGCTTTATGCAACAGAGTTGAGGGGAAACATCTGAAAGACCCAATTTGATCCTTGGCCTGGAACTTGTAGGTGTAGTATGAGTTTGGAGGGATAGGGCAATTGGTTCCCAGCACACCATCCTGCCATGAGTTCTTCCTTTGCTTGATGTCATTCCTGTAAATCATTATCATTTGAGAGTCCTGTACTCGCACTCGAATCCGAGCATACGAAAAATCAGTAGTCACCATGTCAACAAGAAAGGCTGGTCCAGCTTGTTAATAAGGTTCAAGATAATGTTATTAGTCACAGCTTCAAGTTTTGGTCCTGGAAACTGATCGTTGATAAGGATAACCTTCCAAATAAACAACAACAACAACAAAAAACAACACTTTTTTTCAGTAAACCCAGGTTAAATCTCCACATCAAAGCACATTACTTTCAACATAAAGTGAATTCATATTATACCAAACCTGCTGGGAAATTCCAAGAACAGAACGAGTGCCATAAGAGACGGTCCAAGTGTAGTAAAAATATGGGTCTTCCGCTTTCACCAACGGAACACTCAAAACAGCCAAAGCTCCAAGAATCCATGGGAGCATTACTGCTTTTCCCATATCTCTTCCACCCTGAAAATGCCATTGAACCAAAGAATTACAAATTTCTCATAAGAACCAAGGCAGGAAAAGGTGCAAGACATACAGGTTCAGTGCTTTATTAGAAAAAAAATTATTAATCTAAGGTGAGTAGAAGACATTATCTATTTAAAGATAACTTTTAACCTTGTGACATTAAAAGCTCACACCCTAACCTTTATAGTACTAATAATTTTAAGTAAATTATGTGTGATAATTTCTAAATTTCGGATTAAATGTAATCTTACCTTGTTACATATGTTATAATATTTGGCCATAAATGTTATATGGATGATAAAGCAACTCGTTAGTTGTAATTAACTGATGCTCGGCGCATTTCACGTCTTCATTATGTTAATAATTGCTTCACCTTTAAAGTTTTTCTTTTCTTTTTTTCATTACACAATCTCATTGCCATTCTGCAATTTCGCCATTGATTATATCTTTCCTTTTTTTCTTTTTCTCTTGAAACGAACCAATTCTTGTAAAAACGAAAGATGAATTAAAAAGGTTATAAAGTCAAAAAATTAAATATCCCTAAATTGTACGACGTTGTTTTTGTTGAGTTTCCAATACTAAAAGTTATAAAATAATTTCTCGACTATAAGGTGTCGTGTGATTGAGTCATCTAACTATTAAAAGTTATAAAATTTATTCATATGTTTCGAACTCATCCTTTTTCGTTAAAAAAATTGACTGTAGTCTGAGTTAGACGTTAATATACTGATAGGGATATGATAAAATCTGATCAAGTCATCTCAAATGACTTTCATATCTCAATCAACATGTTAACATTTAGCTCGAACGACAGTTTTTTTTAACGAAAAATGATGAGTTTAAAACATATGAATAGTCATGTGACAATTTTCTAATTTTTAATAGTCAAAGAACTCGACAAAGTAACACCTTATAATTAATGAATTATTTTGTAACTTTTAATAGTTGGAATACTCAACAAAGAAATTCTTTATAGTTGGGAGCTCATTTGTATACTTTACCCTTAAAAATATGCAAAGAAAATATTCAGGCCCTATTTGAAGAATGGTTCAGGCCAACTTGTGGTTCGCACAACCTTAATAAAGTTTGTTGGTAATAAAGTTCTAGGTAAATCATATATTTAATATCTAAACTACCAGTTTTAATCTGATTTAGTACTAAACTTTTAGTTTCTTCAAAATTATATCTAAAGTTTAGTTAGATTTATATAGATATTCTTAGGCATAGTACCAATAATTTGTATGGGGTATCGATGCTATGAGGTCTTAATTTTGAAGCTTAAATTAGTATAGACATCCTGGGATGATATCGATACTTACCGATGTCATAGGATGATATCGATACTTAATGATCGAGTATCATAGATATAAGTATCAATACCATCGGTGGTGGAGATATGACTTTGGGTCTTGGTGGTGGGATATAGCTTTGGGTCTTGATTGATTGAGATTGGACAATAGTTGACAAATTGAGATTGGACAATAGTTGAGAAATTGAAATTAATATGATGTATTAACTCATATAATATAGAATACCTATAGAAGAGTAAAGTTATGAAAATGTCACCGTGGGACTAGTTGATTAAGAATGATGGCTTTAAGAGCTTAGAATGAGTATGTAATTATTTTTTTATTTTTTCTCTTTTTCTTAATATATTAGTTAAATTTAACGTTTTCTTGAAATAATGGAATACATTTAAGTCTTATAAAGGTTTAGTGCATTCGCCCTTACTTGACGATAGACGAGATCAAGAAATATTGTGATGTTATTGATGATGCACTTGAACACTATCTTGTTGACTATTGTTTAAAGTTTATGTCTATACCATCAGTTTGTGACTAAGGGAAGTACTAGACTTATACTGTTGAATTAATGAAGCTGATTGAACTTAAGCATGTCATGCCTTGGATTAATGAACTTAAATTGTTGTGTCTTCTTTTTTTGTTGATTGGCGACCGTACTAGTTTTGAAATTGATTGTTGGCTGTCAATATATTTTTCTATTTTTTTATTTTTATATTGCATCTTTATTTTATTTTATTTTTTAATAAGTTTACCTTTATGGCATGTTTTAATATGTCTTGATGGTACGTTTTTTCATCTCTTTGCACGTTTTCTATAGTTGTTTTTCATTTATTTTTTAAGAGTTGATTTGACATTATTACGATTGATCAATATGACGCTTATTTGCTATCATGTTGATATTCTCTACTTTGGACCCTCGGATTGGATTTAGATATTCAATTTGCGTTCGTGGATAGTTTTTTTTCATGTCGTTTGATTTTGATTTGTGGTTTTATTGGTGGCCTTGCAGTAGCTTGATTTCATTTTGTGATTCGTTTGTCGGTGCGATCAAATTTGTTTTGTATATATTCTTATTTGAGTTTTGATTGGATTTTCTAATCTTTCATCGTATGGTCCTTATGTGATATTAAGTTGTTAGTTTCGTGTCAATAATTTTAGAAAAATATCTTAATTATGTTTTTAATTTATGATTATTATTGTAAATCTTTATTATAATTCGAAATGTTTTATTTTCTAATAAAATTAATAATTTCTTTCAAAAAAGTATTTATAATATTATTCTGATATTATTTTTTATATTTTTAAATATTTATTCAATGAAAGATTGGAGATTTTATCTATATACGTCTCTGTCATCATTCGATTTCTTATTTTTCAGATAAAATACATATAATTATTTTAAGGGTCTTGTCACGTAAATAAATATTTGACCATGTACATTTTTTTAGTAACGATTGATAAAATGTATTTTCATCTTAAGTGTTATTGTCATAAATAATTAAAAGTAAGATAAAAGAAAATCTTCATAATTCCTAAGATAAAGTAATGAAATTCAAAGTAAAACAAAGACCGATGCCATGTCAGAAAAAGTGCAGATCCCCATATAAAATATTAGTATATCATATCATACCAATTCAATGTTCAATGTTCAAATGCAGTCCTTGTAACTGTGATGAATTTTTATGTAGGAGATGTATTGTGATCACCATCGTTGACAGTGCAATAATCACTCTATCTCAGAAAATAATTTATCCGTCACGCTATAAGAATCAATTTATTTTCAACCCCGTTTAATCGATTTTGGCCATTCTCTTCCCTGGAGGGCTGCAGGGGTAAAGACTAGACGAAAACTTAAAAAATTGTTGGAAATCTTCATCATATGGATGAAAAGCACCCATGGCAGAATCGCAGTTTATGGAAAAGAAAACAGTGAACACATATTAATTAATGGTTATAGACATACACTGAAAAGATAGAACTTTTCATTTCCCTTGACAAAAAGAACAAATGCAAATCCTGTACAGAACCGCTGACTGAAGAGGTCTGAAACTTCATCTATTAATAAAGTTTTCTCTTTCGACAGCACTCTGATTTATTTTTTCATAAAAAGAAGTTTGAAATTTCATGTAAAAGGAAGCTATCTGCTGTTGTCTTTCGAGGCAAAATCTGAGAGGACAAGTCAAGATCATGGATTTGATCTGTCACAAAAAAAATCCACTGTTTCATCTTTTGAAGAGCAAAATTGGATCTTTATTTTGATTCAAACCATGCTGATAAATGCTCTTGTTCATTTCTTTCACGTCAATCCAAGGCTGTCATTCATAGCGGATGAAAATGGGAATATCCCACGCCGGTGAAAAGACAATAATTCTCTTTACCAACCCTTCACAATTAAGAGTAATTTCTATCTTTCCACTGGCTGATATCATATGATATTTTAACCAAATTTATGAAAGAAGAGGATAAAAAAACAACATCCATTGAATGGGAAGATATTAAACACCCTTCATAAATGCAAAGCTTATCTAGTAGTAGTATTTCAGAACAAGTCCTCGTGGATAGGCATTTACCATAAGTTAATAAAACAAAGGATAAATGATGAATTAAGTTTACCTAGATTGAAAATTTGTTGATGGAAGGCAAAAAAAAAGATGGTTTCTTTGTTAATTTATTCAACTTGCCCAATGCTTCTTGTCTCATCGTCGCTGCCTGATCTTTGCGGTGGTTGGTCTTGTTGTGACTGAAGTAAAACCTGTGCTTGAAGTTGATGATGGTGGTAGCCTCCATGACAATGGTGATGGGCTTGTTTTGCTTGAATCTGATAAGGGTTTCCGAAGCTTCCCAGAGCCAATGAAGCTGGAGACATGGTGGCGGCTGCAGCAACCGGACCTGACCCTTCAAAACCATTGTTAAACCTCACAATCTCGTGTTGTTGCTCATATAACATCTCTTGTTGTTCCCTTGATGCTATTAACGCCGCCAATTGTTGCTGAGCCTTGAAAACCTGTTGCTGCTGTGTTTCTCTCATCACTAAATGACCCGAAGCCGCCGCTGTTACGGAAGCCGTGGGAATCCCCATCACCGGCATCATGTTGTGTTGCATAACAGCCGAGGAAGACGAAGAAGAAGAAGGGTTTTCGAGATGTTGCAAGTAGACCGGCGGTTGCAATATGGGAAGCATTGCTTGAGGGCCGATATAAGTAGCCAACTCTTTCTTGGCGTTGTTGAGATCGTGTTGCATTTGTTTGAGCTTCTGTTGGAGGATGGAGATGAGGCCGACGCAGCCGTAGACGGGGTCCCGGAGACGAGCCTCGGCTTCGTAGGCCAACGAGTTGACGGCGTCTTCACGTTGGGCGGTGTTCAGTTCGTTCAAAAGCTTGGCCACGTTGCTGGCGCCGAACACCTTATGAACGTTGGCGAATTTCTGAGGGTTGTCCGGTGGGAAATACGGCGCAAAGACGCATTCTTGGGTGCATTTCCGACGAAGGAACTTGCACGCCGCGCATGGAGAATTGGAAGATGACATCTTTTTTCAAGATCTTATGAGATCCAGAAAAAAAAAGAAGATGAATAGATCTACTAATAGAATAGTGAATTCACTTGTAAAACTGGATCCTTCATCTTTCAAACTTACAAAACAAAACCTTAAACGCAACGAGAAACAAATTACATTGTCATCTCTGGGCAGATCTTGTTCTCTCAAAAAGCTTCTGTTTGTTTTCTTTTTTCTCCCTCAGAAAAATCAAACAGATAGTGCTTTAACCTAACCCTAAAGACTAGGGACAACAGCTTCTTTTAAGATCAAAATCTGAGAATTTTTATTTTTTGTTGTTAAAAAGGAAAGCTACTCAAATTTTGTTTTCAATAAAAATGGGATATAAATAAAAATCAAAATGAAAAAAAGGAATAAATTTATTATCACCTTAAAGGGTTTGTCTTTTACCCTGGCCCTGAGCAACTATTGAATGCGTCTCTGAGTTACCTCTTTGTTCCTGTGCTGTCTCCCTCTAAATAAAAGATTGTACTAAGCTATGATTTTATGTGATGCCATTAGATTCATGTAATTATCCTTTTTAATTAATTGTTAATATCAATCAAATATCACAGTTTGAATAAACTTGATTTCTGTAGATATCTTTTATCATTTATATTTAAAAGTTGCCTTCTGCTTATTGTTTCTTATTTAGAATGTCAATTCTGATCTAATATTATCATTTAAAAGAAATTAATGGATTTTTTTATAAAGTTAAAGACATAATTTAATAGTAAGTATTATGAATTAATTTTATTTTTTTCATTTCATAAAAGTAATGCATTAAATAATAAAAAATCTTGTAAATACTTTCGGTGATACCAATAAAAAGGATCTTCAGATTAATTACTAGTATGAAATAATTGCATTTAATTGGAAATTTCAAGATAAGCCAATTACCATTTTTTTAAACAATTTTGGAAATGTTGTTTCATTCTGTAGAATTCTATGGACGGCATTTAATAATGGGAAATTGTTATAATTAACAACCTATAAGTTGTCTTTGACTTTTCTACGTAGACTCAATTTTATTTTCATCAATTATATATTTAGTTATTCAATTATCACTTTAATTTTAATTATTTAATTATTTTTTAAAAATTATAATTAATATTATATTTTAGTATCCGCATATACATGCTCATACATACCTTACAATAACATTACATATTACATAAATAACAAAACATAAGATGAGAATATATACATCACCGTTCTCCAATCACAGCGTCATTGGGAATTGACAGTTGTCTCTTACAAAAAGGGTGCGGTGGTAATTCCACAAGAATGAACCGCATCGTGTCTCGATTCTCTCATTAATACCGTCCACGCTTATTTATAGATTCAAGTAATGAAATTTCTGGTTTAAGAACAATCCCCATGCACGAGTCACGAAAGACGAGAAAAGAGCTTTCCATTGTCGATGGGTCAATGGGTGTTACCGTGCGAATCACTCAATGCTTTGGCATTTCGGGGGGCAGCAGCATCTGCCGATGACCACCGAGTGACTCAGTCTCAGGCGTCATCACCGACTCTCTGTTTTCATATTTGTTTCAACTGTTTTATCGTATTTATTTTTCTTCAAGACTTTTGCTTTACGCATTCATTGTATTGAAATGACTAAACCTCAACACACATTGCCTCAACTGTCTACTCAAACTCCATCCCCCTCTGCTACATCAGACCGTTACCCTATTCTTTCTTTTACTAAAAATATATCATAATTAATTTTAAGATAAACTACATAAATGATCATTAAGATAGTAAATTTATTTCTACTAATGTTTTGATGATAACTGATATTGTCTATTTTTAATAAATCGATCGCTTAACGTTAACATCAATTATTAAAATAATAAAATATTAATGTGACATGTTAATTCGATTTACATAACATTGTTTGACCATGTAGAACAACATTGATTTGGATGGAAAATCAACCACTATTAGGTGAAATGTTGAAATCCCATATATTAATAAAATATTCAAGGAGGAACAAGAATTGAAGTGAAATGAAGAGTTACTTGTAAAATAGGATTTGATTTTGAAATGGGTAAATTAAATTTTTCTTAAGGATTGAGGGTTTTTTTATATAATAAGTATTTAAAGTATATCACTTTTTTTATTTAAGTGCTTATAGTATTTTTTTTTATCAAAATAAGTATCTAAAGTTATCATTTTGGTCAAAATAGGTACTTAAAGTATTTTTTGGTCAAAATAGGTACGTAAAATATTCTATAATTAATGCAAGATGTCAACCTTTTTAGAACTTAGATGATTTTTTTTTTGAATAGTTTAGGTACCTATTTTGACATAAAATATTTTACTTACCTATTTTGATTAAAAAAATAACTTTAGATATTTATTTTGATCAGAAAATATTTTGAATACTTAAATGAAAAATAGAATATATTTTAGGTACTTATTTGTGATATAAGTTTTTTTTTAATGTAAATTGACGTCTTCTTTGTATAGGATAATCAAACACTGGTCAAAGTTGTTATCCCGTGTGGCCAAACAGTTTCATACAAGTTGATTTAACGTCACATTAACATTTCGTTATTTTAATAATAATTGTTAACAAAGAGTGTTTGATTTATTATAAATTGATAACGTCAGTGATTAAATTATTATTTTTGAAATATCAATAGAAAATAGAAAAACTTGAACTTTAATGACCATTTATGTAATTTATCCTTTATTTTATTAGATTTCTATTTCTTTGAATACAATATTGCTGCATTTTACATTGACCATAATAGATTACTTTTAAGATGTATATTTAAATTATTAATATTTTAAATTTTAATTAATTCATATAAGCAACCTTGTTCACAGGAGAAAAATCTATCCAGTTAATTCAGTTCCCAAAGACATTCAGGAACTCCAATTCAATTCTTAACCGACATAAACTAAACTGATTTAAAACTATTCATATTATAATTTAATCAAAACTTAATTAATATATATCATTTAAATAAATAAATTGATTATAAAAATAATTAAATAATATGTGTCATTTAATACCCTATTGGCTTGTTTAGTGCATTTTCCATTTCACTCCTTGATAAACATGGTGGAATGATATATCCCAATGTCATAGCTCATTTATTTTATCATTCAAATTATCAAACGTCGATTTAATTAATAATTTTAATTATTGAGAATAATAAAAGTTTTTCTAACAAATATAAATTACTAATTCTATTAAAAAAACTTAGATTATATTGAAAGTTTATAATCATAATTGTACACTAAATATATAATAAGAACATTTGTTTATGATTATTAACACAAAAATTAGACACTTAGATTGCACAATGACCATATAATAAACTCGAATAAATGATAGATACAAACATATTTGACCGTATCAGTAAACGAACTACAAAAGAGATCAAGTTAGTGAAAGACCACCGAAAAATAGAGACTCAAAATCGACAAATTCTTACCCGACATGACTCAACAACGTCAAATTTTCTTTAAAAAAAAGTTGGGTTCAAGTCAGGTCGATTCAAATTTTATAAAGGAGTTAGGTCGGGTCACATTCAAGTGGATAATGAAAAAGCTATCACTTGACTTGAGAGTAATAATGAATTTTCCTTAAATAAATTTATGAATAATTGTTATGATACTCCCCTCTTTATTATATTTTAATTAAATTCTTATTTTTTATCGGATCAAGTTAGGTAAGATCAGATTTATACATTAAAAGTTTAGGTCAGTCGGTATTGAATAAAGGATATATATTTTTAGATCAAATTGAATCGAGTAGAGAGTATATTTTTTGGGACTAAGCTAGTAACATTTATGTTATCTTTTTATATAATATCTTATTTTAGTTATCTTATATACGTGTTTATGTCATCTCTCAATTCATTTTATAATTTAATTAAATTTATGATATATTATCAACTTAAATCAATATTAGATTAATCTTATTTTTTATTTATTAGAAAATATTTATTCATACTTTTTCTAATTTTAATATAATTATTGGGATGGCCCCCCAACATCTCCACATTCTCTACCTTGACCCAAAGCAAAAATCCAAAAGGTTGAAAAAGAATGTCAACCCTAAAGAATAACCTCAAAACCCGCGGTATTGTCATTGTCACTCTCATGTAATGCAGCCCCTCCAACCCAAAGTTTTGATTTTTTGTTTTATTAGAAAATCTTTATCTGACGGTTCCAGTTCTTAGCACAAAAAAAAAAAAAAACTTCCTTTTCTTTCCTATGGCTTTTTGTTTTTGGTTGGAGCACAGAGTTTTAGAGAGAGGAGGAAAAATAGTGAACCCAAAGTGTTATTTGGACATAAGTATAGGAGGAGAAGTAGAAGGAAGGCTAATAGTGGAGTTATACAAGGATGTTGTCCCTAAAACTGCTGAAAATTTCAGGGTTTTGTGTACTGGCGAGAATGGCATTGGTCCCGACACTTCCGCTCCCCTGCATTATAAGGTTCATCCTCTTCTTCTTCATGGAATGTTAAAATAGTGTTCACATCTTTTTTATTTTGTAGTGATTAAATGTTTTTGTTTCACATTGTGTATTATGTGATATTGTGATTTAATATTGCGTTTGAATATATGTGTAGATTCCATGCGAATGGTATGACGAATACATAATGATTTTACAGGGTGTTCGATTTCACCGAGTTATCAGGGGTTCTATGATGCAAGGTGGGGATATATCAGCTGGTGATGGAACTGGGGGAGAATCCATTTATGGCTTGAAATTCGAGGATGAGAACTTCGAGTTAAAACATGAACGGAAAGGGATGTTATAAATGGCTAAAACGGGGCCTAACACCAATGGATCTCAATTCTTTATCACCACTAACCGAATGTCTCGTCTCAATGGAAAGCTTGTTGTTTTTGGGAAGATTATTAAAGGAGTGGGTGTTCTTCGTTCTATCGACCATGTTGCTACCGAGGATGGTACTAATTGCCCCACTCAAGAGGTTGTAATTGTTGATTGTGGAGAAATTCCTGAGGGGGCAGATGATGGCGTATGTAACTTCTTTAAGGATGGTGATCCTTATCCTGATTGGCCTGCTGACCTTGACAAAAAACCAGATGAATTTTCTTGGTGGATGGAGGCAGTAGACTCTATCAAAGCTTTCGGAAATGAGCAATTCAAGGTATTCGATATGATTATACGGTTTTCCATCATGTTTTTGATTATGAATGCGTAATGGTGGCATACTTTCTGGACATCTTTTGTTTGGAACTCTGATATTGTTTTGCCTCTTATAGAAACAAGATTATAAGATTGCTCTTCGAAAATATTGCAAGGCTTTGCGTTACTCGGATGTTTGCTGGGAGCTGCAGGGCATTGATGGAGGTGCATGATTTAGTTCCTTTCTTTGATGACCGAGATGTTATTACTACTAATGACATGAATCTCATGCTTTTTTTCTTTTCATCTCTAATTTATCATTGCATAGGGAAATGCTCGGCTCTGCGGAAGATCAAGTCTCAGATATATACGAATTGTTCTGTAAGATTTTGACTTCCTTGAAAATGTTAGGTCCTAGAAACTGCATGCTCAACCAAGTTGTCTGTTTCAGGCCTGCAACTTGAAACTTGGCGACTTAAAAGGGGCATTGTTGGAGGCCGACTTTGCAATTCGTGACGGTGGAGATAATGTGAAAGCTTTCTTGCGGCAAGGCCAGGTCGGTGCTTACTATATGCCTGACATTCAAAGACAAGTTCATTCATTCCTTGAAACTGCATGCTTTTGCTTTTCACCTATTTCAGGCATACATGAGACTTAAGGATATAGATACTGCAGTTGAGAGCTTTAAAAAGGCATTGAACTTAGAGCCTAATAATGGTCAGTGCAATCTCGTTCCTTCCATATTACTGCTACAAGGATCGAAAGGAAGTCGTTAGGCTTGCTAGATTTTCACATTTGGTTAATGTAATTGGCCTCATGGCCTAAACTCCATATGGTCTTCAGGCTGATTTTCTTTTCTTAATAAGTTTTCAGTACCATTCTTGGTGTTAGTTCATCAACTTTGCTCAATTACATACTTTTAGTATAACTCTGTGATCATCTTATACCGTATTTTCCACCCTTCAGGTGGAATAAAGAAAGAGTTTGCAGCTGCAAGGAAGAAGGTTAATAATCATCGCCGTTTCCTTTATCAAACACGTTAAATGTTTAATGCTTTCCTCCCTGCCTTTCCTTTAACTTGTAAAACTACTGCAGATTGCCGATCGAAGAGACCGGGAGAACAGGTATACTCTAGAATGTTTCAATAGATCTTTAGCAAAACCTATGCATAGTTTCTTTTTTCTGTCCATATTTTGTTTGGCTTGAGGGAAAATCAGGTATTCATTTTTGTTCAACTTTTGCCATGGATGTGAGCATGCTTTTCGACTGCAACGTCTTATCGGTTTTTCCCCACCATGCAGGCTTCGGCTTCAGCAAAAACTTGCCAGATTTTGTTCAAATTGAAGGTTTAAATATGTGAAGGGAATCTGTATTGTTTTATGATTGAATTTTTGAAATTACTTAACACTGTTGATCGAAGAGACCTATAGAAAGAGGCATATACTCATATCTGACACACAATCAAGCCTTGTAATTCACTCTTAAGATTCCCCCCCCCCCCCAAAATAATTTGTAGGACCAAGAACAACAGAATAACTCCAGCTTATTGAATCACACAAACAAGTGAAGATCTAAATCGATCTTAAATTTATTTGACACCCCAAAAGGAAAGGCACTTATCGGAGCAATAACTCCAACTTATTGAATCACACATACAAGTGAAGATCTAAATCGATCTTACATTTATTTGACACCCCAAACGGAAAGGCACTTGTCGGAGCAAAGCATTACATTAAAATCAAGCCCATTTAAGAAGAAGGCCTGAGCTTTCTTTGATCGGAGAGCTTCTTAGCGAAGATGGCAAGGGCTTCTTCATTGGTGGATTCCCCTTCAACTTCTTCATACATTCCGGTTTCCCAATTGATTCTCGAGACTCGTTTCTTCAATAACTTATTCCCAATGTCTATAAGGTTGTTCATATTCTCACATGATGCATTGTCCGACGATATCGTATCACCCGTCAGCCCGTTTTCCTGAATACGGAGATAGTTTTCGATGGACTGGACCGATTGGAATTGAGCAGCGATAGTGAAGTCGACCATGTCGGAGGTTCCACTGCCAAGACATTCAAGCAATGGACTGCTATTGAGATTGTGAAAGAGCCAATCGAACACTCCCCATTGGGACACCATAGATGCATTATATTTCTCTTCGAACTTGGCTGCACCAGTGCCAAGTGACAGCACTAGCATCCTACTACCATCCATCGTTTCACTCTTTTGCTTGAACGTCTCCATGGAAATGCTGTTCATAGCTATCAATGTCTGTAAATCATGATTCGAAACATTAGAAAAATTCTTCATACATACACATGAATATATACATACAATTATGAGACAGAGGAAAGAAATGATGTGCATACAGGATTAGCAGCAGCAACTCCGCCATCGATAAGATCATACGTTACGGTATTTCCTTTGGCATCCTTGGTTTCGAAGTAGTATGCCGGAAAATATATCGGAGCAGCGGAGGTGCTGTTGCAGACATCAGCTAACCCAGCATTGTTCGAAACATCTGACTTGGCCTGTAAGAAAAGAATACGTTATATGCATTTCAATTCTCCTTTCAAAAGGAATGCGAAAACTGGATAACCGAATCTATACATTCTTGGTTGTGAAGACCACTGCATGCATGTACTTGACGTCGAAAGTTGGGATAACCAGATTCGTCAGTGTGTCTTTGAGACTCATGTCTTTTAATAAGTCCTTTGTCAATTTTCTTAGGTAATCTCCATCGTACTTTGGTCCAAGGGGTATTATAGATTTTTCCACTGAATCCTCGAATTTAAGACGACTAAAGAATAAAAAAGAAAAAAAGGACTGTTAAAATATATTCTGCTCAAAGAAAGTAACTAATAGAAGGCATTAGAAATAACCCCTCATTGGAGAAAATCTTGGGGCCATGCTTCAGATAGAAATCGTTGATATCTTTTGCTGCAATTAAGGGTCGGCCTTGATCGATTGGAGCAGCAAGCATGGTGGCTATCAGACCACCTGTGCTTGCTCCGGCAATGACGTCGAAATAATCTGCTAGTATTGCATCCGCTCCATCCAATTCCTACCAAAACATAAACCATTTGTAAGCTAATGTTTTCCGGGATCTATAGTATTAAATTACGGCCGCATCGTAACATATTTCAAGATTACCTGAAGCTTGGTTTCGAGGGAAGCAAGGATAGTGCCAGGGATAAGGCCTCGAATGCCACCTCCGTCGATACTCAGCACCGTTAACATCTTCCTCTGGGCAGCCATTTTTGGTTTTGATTCCGAATTCGTAATCTGTGTGTTTAAGTTGATTATGAGAAGAATTCGAGTATCAAACACCCTATTTGTAATGAATTCCTTTCATGTGCATACACTGAAAAACCAAGCATGCAAACCGTGCTTAAAATGTTCTTGAACCTTATCTGAAAACTTTCCATAGTTGCTTTGGCCGATAGCTTAATTTTTTAAAATATTTTGGATTACATATTTATCTTATTTTGGAGGTTTGCGTTTGTATTTTTTAAGAAAACGAACCATAATTGGCCGAAAGGGCACCATATGCAAAGCATGCTTAAAATGTTCTCGAACCTTATCTGAAAACTTTCCATAATTGCTTTGGCTGATAGCTTTATTTTTTTAAATATTTTGGAGGTTTGCTTTTGTATTTTTCAAGAAAACGAATCATAATTGGCCGAAAGGGCACCACATGCAAACCATGCTTAAAATGTTTCAGCCATTCTTATTTTTTAATCATTTTAAAAATTAAGCCCACTTGTGGTTTCTTGTTTTTATTGTTCGTGCATGGCCTTATTTTTTCTGCCGGCCAAAGCTTATTTTTGTTTTATTATTTTAATAATCTAAGGTGATTACGTAATAATTTATGTTCTAAATACTCTCGACCATTTAATAATGAACGCTTAATCATCTTGCTATAGCCGCTGGTGCTCAAACCCGTAACATCTAGGAATAACAACAATTCATTTAACAACTTATGTAAGTTGATTTTTGCGCTGGCCATGACTTAAAAAATTGTTAAACTATGCATTTTTTTTACCCTTCTTAAAATATCAAATTGTTATTATTTATTAAACTAAAAATAACGATAAAACTCAGAATAATTTCAAAATAATAGTTTAAAAACTTATTTTAACTAACAAATAATTTAAGATTTAACGCAAGATAATATAATTTAATAATTTTTTATTTTAAACAAATGTAAAAAGATTAAAATAATTATAAAAGTAGATCGAATGTTTAATAAGTGTAAGGTCAAATTGGTTATAAAATATTATACATGAAAGGGATGTACCATCTATTACCAAAATGATTCTATTATTAAAAATAATTTCGACCAAGTTATTTAGAATTCATAAAATATTTAAAAAAAATCTAATTTTTTATAATTTCTTAATCATTAATATATAATTTTTTAATAATTAATTTATATCAATATTTTAAATATTTATTATAACATAATCTGTATTTTATTTATAACTTTTTTTTGGTAAAATGATATAAATTCATAGGATCGAATCATGTAGAAAAATATTTTTACATACTTCATTAAAAATTTCTAAACTTAATCAGAAGAAAAGAATACATGTGATAATATCAAAAGAAAAAACTACAAACCAAAAACAGCCACAAGATTAATTTTTTACAACTTTGATCTTTTGTTTCTAAACACTCACACGGATGAAATCATTAAATTCCACACCCATAAAATATTAGAATTTGCACGTCATTTCGTAAATTTCCACACATATTTTATGTCACTAGGTTAATAAATGAACAAAATTTGAACAAGTATATTCATGAATTTAATTCATATTTTTTAGATATAAAATATTAATAATCACATTATAAATAAATGAAGTAACCAAAAAATTATGTACCTTATATAGGAAATTAAGTATCAATTTTAAAAATTTTATTAAATGGTAAAAGAGAATATTTTGAACATTATTAAAAAATCAACTTTAAATAAAATAAATATATAGATAAACCGACATGTAAGTCTAATAAATAAAATACATCTTAATCCAAATCCATTCATTTAATATATTTTTTATACATATTTATTTAATTTAATAAACACACACATATATATATAAACAATTTATCAAACACTTGTAATCCAATGTGTATATCTGAAAAAAGAAAGGTTCATTCAGTTTGCAATTTTGAATAATGAGATATATATATTTAATCAAGAACATCAAACACAAATGGTCCCTCGACTATAGGATATTGTTTTATTAAATCTCTTAGCTATTAAAAATTATAAAATGGCCTCCGACTATATAATGTTATTTTGTTATGTCCCTCGACTATTAAAAGTTACAAAATGATCAACTGACTATTCATTATCTTACAAACTTGTCCTTTTCCATTTAAAAATGACGGTTGTCTAAGTTGGACGTTAACATAATGACTGAGATATGATAGTAGTTGAGATATTCTATGATCATATTTTATCATACACAATCAGCATGTTAACGTTCAGCTTAGAATACTGTCAATTTTTAACGAAAAATGACAAGCTTGGAACATAATTAATAGTTAAGTGATCATTTTGTAACTTTTAATAATAGAGACTCAACAAAGTAACACTCTATAGTTGGAATACTATTTTATAACTTTTAAGAATCGAGAGACTTAATATAGCAATACCCTATAGTCAGGGGACCATTTATGTACTTTGCCCTATATTATATAAAGTAAGTAGGCCAAATAAATGGGGGAAAACTCCTGCAGAAGTCTGTAATTTTGACAAGTGTGCAGTTATTGGGATGAAATTAGAAGGAAAAAAATATTTGAGGTAGTTTAAAAGATAATGAAGATATAAATAGTATTTAAACTAAAAAATATAGGTTAGATTTAATTATTTAATATGAAAGTTGACATTAATTTAATAAATATTAAAAAATAAAGCGACGCTTGTCGTCGCCTGAGAGATTAGAACTCTCGCGGGAAACACTCGGCCAAAGCGACGCTTGTGCACTATTTTCAAATTTTATTTCAATATATAGAGGTGGAGTAAGTATCTTCTGCCAACAGTGATAGGTCATCTACGTTGTCGTTAGGATGATGAGTCACACGTACATTGGTTTTAGGGGATCTGAGTTCCCCTTTCTGTAATAAAAACAAGTTCAATTATTATGCCCAAATTCAAACTTTACGAGTGATTAAGTTTGATTTTAATTTTAAAAAAATTATGTCAAAAAATCAATTTTTTAGGTTTAAAAATACTTTAAATATGAAAAGATGACTCGGATATAAAATTAAGAATTAAATAACTAATGAATTAATGCGCAAAAAATAATATCTTCGTAAACGTGATGTATTAGGGAAACATGCACACCCTAAGAATATTCATGAAGGATTAAAGTGTACTAAATGAAGGTTCACCAAAGAAGATTGTGTGCAAATCGGTGCAGAAATGTTTATACATTTAATACTTAGGTCATCTCATATTTTGCTCTAAGTGTTTTATCATTTTCTTAATTTTTTTCATGACTTTTTAATGCTTTTTTTTGTTGTCGTCGTTGAAGATAATCACGTTTTTATTTCTTTTTATATTTTTACATGTCATTGTTGTTATTTGTGTGTATGATGACTAATAAGAAGATTAATTTTCGGAATCATGGGATTCTTTAACTTTTTCATGCGTGATCGATTCTCGAATCTATTTTTATTTATAGTGCTAAATACAAATCAAACTTGAAAGTATTCAATCGCATCAAACTCATCAAACTCGAAATAATTAATGACGATTCCATCTCTCGACAAGTTTTAAAATACTCAAGATTTTTTTTGACGGCACAAAAGGGTTGATCATCTCTCACGAGGTGGGAAATTGGTCTTCATCTAGTCCATTCATCCTCCAAGCTTTATCGGCATATCGGATGAGTTACGGGTTTTTTGTTAGTTACTTCATTTTTGTGGGATTTGAGTTTTAGGCACGGGTTCTTGTTTCTGGGGACTGTTAGTATTGGTGTCTGTAGGATGTATTAAGAAAGGTGGTAATGGTAAAATTAAGGATCACGACTAGGGTTTTTATAGAATTATAATTAAAATATTTTAAAGTATAATATTGATATATTATCTAAAATTAAAGATTTGAATTAAAAATTATTTTTATAGTGTGTCACGCCACTAATTAGAATGTGAGTTCACATCTCAAAATTAATCGATAACATGATAATTGAAAATTGAGTGGCCCAAATGAGAAGGAAATAAAATCAAAGTGATCCCTTCTATAATTTACGCATATTATCACCATCATCGTCATCATTATTATTATTTTCCATCTGAAATCTCCCGACCATTGGTTTACGTTGGATTGAATGGACGGTGATGAATCCGGGGAAAGCATTAGTGAATTGCACAGCAGCCCCACCACCGCAGCTCAGAAAACCATTCATTTTATTTATTTATTTTTTGTTTAGAATTGGGTTCCTTTTGTTACAAGTATAACTACAGGAGATCATGAATTATTATTTTTTTGCTTTCGTTTATCACAAAAAGAAAAATTAAAATAGGTGCTTAACGTAGCAGGTTTACACGGTATTTTATGGGTTTTATATTGTGAATAATTGAAATTTTTTAACTTAATGAAGCATTAACGAGAATCAAACAAATTCTAAAATTAGTGTTTTGATTAAAGAAACCTTTTAATGTTTATCTTTTAATTCCAAAATAAATCTTGAAAATACGTTTTATTTAAGAAAAATATTTCACATTTGGGTTAAAATATCCGCAAACTCACAAGATTTTGACCGGTTCGGATATTCACGTTACATCTACACATGCACAAATCCAACAATTAGATTCACATTTCCCTTGACAACCATGCCGGTAAAAGTTCCAGAATTATCGAATTTTTCCAACACCTCTAAGGGATCCAACCATTCTGTTAAAGCATCAATAACAAAACTTAAGTAAATGTGATTAAATCCAAAATAAAAAACAAACCCGAACTAAACTGATCTTGCTTAGCTGTGGCATGTATCATATCAAAATAAAAACATATGGGAACAAGAATTAACTTATTTGTAGGAAAAAATGATTAAAAATAAAAAATTCGATATTATATTTTAAATTGATGAAAAAATTAGTGGTAAAATTGGTTCAAATATTAAAGTTTAATGGTATTCCATAGAAATACAAAATTTGAAATTATGGACCGTATTGGGCTTGTTTGGTGAATAACTTGGGTATAAGTATATAATAGCCTTGTCTATTGGATTGATCCAATTTAACAACGTGGGTGAATTATTTTTTTCTACTTACCCTTTAAAAGCCGGCAGGTGCATTAGGTTAAATGAGCAAAAGGAGAAGACGATGAAGCATATGAGATGTACCCCCACGGCCCCACGAATTGGACCACACCCTTTTAAAGTGCAAACAAGGTGAGCTATCTGTTCAATTTCACACTCAAAAATTTAAATAGTTAATAAATCTTAATCTTTTTAATATTTAATCCTAACTTTGTCTAAATTTATAACATATATATAATGTATCATTTAATTTTATATCATATTTTAAAATAACATAATACAATATACATATTTGTATATTGCCTACGATTGCTGATTTTAATCAAACATAAAGTTAGCAAAACCTTTACTTAACACCCAAAAGACATCACAAGTATAAAACGGGCAAGTATTTCAATCAAGGGACATTTACTCAGCAATAGGTACTAGTTGAAATATATGTGAAAGAGTTTGGATGGATGTTGATGTATGGTTAACAATCCCACGACACTTGAAGCAAGAAACGCAGAGCATTTCTTGGGTGGTGGTCCATATGTATGCTTAGTTTATACATGACCCACGTGAGATATATATGCATGCATGTTTTCAAATCTCAAATGGAATCATTCATCATAGTGTGAAAAGATATATCATTATCATTGTCCACGGGTCAGCATTCATTTCTTCGTTACCGAACTGTTAGGCCTTTACGGCCCTTACTTAAATTTCTTCATTTATTCATATTTTCGTATTCATTCTTTTGGGGGAAAATGAATATGCACATTTAAGTGAAACAATAATATTTAACTTGTAGAGTAATTTAGAGATAAAAATGAGTCTTCTTCCAGAGGATTTAGATTTTAATGATTGTCTCTATAGTAGTGACGGATCTAAAAATTTAAAGATGAGGGTCAAAATTTTAATATTTTTCTCTTAAAAATAATAGGTATGTAAAAAAATTTATTTTTTTCTTTTTCTCTTAATACATTAAGTTAAATTTAACTATTTTTACAAAATAACGAGGATACACTTGACCCCCTATAAAAGTTTAGTGCATCTACCCCTAGTCTATAAGATGTTTGTATGTTGTCGATAGACTAAAAAAATTCGAGGAGATATTACTTTTCTAATCATATCATATTATTTTTTAAAAATAAGATAATAATATTTAAATTGATCTATTTTTTAATATTAAGTAAAAATATTTAATAAAATATAATAATTTTATTAGTTTAAAGTGATTATAAGATAATATTTATTTAAAAAAAAGTTATCCGACAACACATCCTTATCCTGATTCTGTAATGAATCCAAATCATTTAACAATGATTTTTACTAATGAAGTCGCAATAATATATTTACAAAGTATAATTGGATAATAACTAAATCAAAATAAAGGGAATTTGACAAAATGAATAAAATATTACGCCGTCAAATGTTCCCGTTACAGATTCTGTTATATGGACCACCATCAGTTCATCACCTCTTTAAAACAGA
Source organism: Hibiscus syriacus (assembly GCF_006381635.1). NCBI lineage: Eukaryota > Viridiplantae > Streptophyta > Magnoliopsida > Malvales > Malvaceae > Hibiscus > Hibiscus syriacus. The sequence continues at coordinate 1,505,572 of NW_024063172.1, read as the reverse complement.
AAACAAATCCTCACCGTTCAATTGTTTCCCTCTCTCTCGTCATCATCGTAAAACTAACAAAACCAGAAAACGAATGCTCAAAACCCAAAAAAGGAAAAAAAATAATTCTCTCAGAAAAGGAAAGAAAAAAAAGAACCATTCAAACTCGTTACAGTCGGAGGAATTGCAGTTATGGAGGTAGCTGACGTCGCAATCCGAATACCAGACACGGTGCCGGTGCCGGTGTCATGTTCTTCAAGCAATATCGGCTCTTGCGAGAAAAGAAATATTGAATTGCCAGATCTGGAGGTGAAGTTTGAAATTTTTGTTAAAGAAACGATAAATTCTCGGAATTTCAGTTTCTCGAGCTTTAATTGATGTTATTAAATTGAAGAATTTTTTAATTTTGTTTCCTAGGATGAGAGCATTGAAGATGAAACATCCACGCATTTCAGCAGCAGAGAAAGGTTGGTGAAATTGAACTTACTAATAAATTTATTTATGTTGATATTTCTCTCTTGAAATCAAATTTTAAATTCCCTTTCTTACGTTCTAAAAATTGAATTCTCTTTCTTTATATACTCCTCTCAAATTCTTGTTTTCTTCGTCTCCATCGTGAACTGAGGCAGGAGAGAAACGATGACGTCGGCAGAAGCAGAAGACATGGATTCAAGGTGGACGCCATCAGAGCGGAGATCAACGGTGGTGAAGATGCCAACCGAATATGTACTGGAAGAATTCTTCTCTGTTGCCGAGGAAAAACTTCAGAATCACTTTGCTGAAAAGTACGTTCACATTAGTTTTTTTTTTCTCCCTTTCCTTGTATTACATTTTCTCGGGAACCAAACAGTAATTTCAAACTAAGTAAGAGGGAATTTGTTTGGCTTGACTACTTTTAGGTACAACTACGACATTTTCAAGGATGAACCATTGGAAGGGCGCTACGAATGGATTCGATTAAAGCCATGAAGAAAATCCAACTCACGCCATCTCAGTTAGAAAAATCTATAAAAAAAAATCTAAAATTGCTAATATAAAAATCCTGTTGGAATATAATAATGGGTGGGTTTGTGGAAATCCGGAGCCACCAAAATTTGTCAGTTTCAACTGCTAGAATGTCTGCTGCTTCTTCCTCATCTCTGGTATGCTCACTGCTTCTCTTTATTAGTCAGTTGTAATAATTTTTCTTTTCCTTTTAGGGTATAATTGTATTTTGATAAAGAAAATGCTGTAGCAGCTTCTCTCTTTCTGCTACACTTGTTGCTTCTAATTGAGTAGTATTTATCTCTTTCTAATATACATTTTATTGAATTCTTTTTAAACGTGTAACTTAAGATACAATCTACTAAGGGACGTTAATGGTAAAAAAATAATTTTTAAAGAATTCAGGTTCGAATAACTACGCTTTCGGGACGTATCCATTATCAAAGATCGAAAAAAAATCTAAACAAATACTACTTTAGTGGTGAAGGAATGAATATTATTCCTTAAGGCCTTGAGTTCGAGCACCAGAAATATCAGGGATTACGAGGGTTCAATAGAAAATGATTGAGAAATATATTTAAACAGATATTACCTTATACTTATCTCATATTGTTGAAATGTCAAAGCTTGAAAAATTGGTTCAAGTTAGGCACCTAATATTACAATGTCAAAATTAGGTGCAACAATGTCAAAATTAGGTGCAATAATGTTTGAAAATTAAATAGGTAAATTATAAACTTTAGTCACTAAACTTTAGGGTATTTACAAATTAGTCCTTAAAGCTTCAACTATAAATACCCTAGCTCATTTAGCTTCAAAACCATCCCAAAGCATTATAGCTTTCTTCCAATACTAGAGAGATTTTAGAGAGTTTCTTGAGAGTTGTTTTCTCTTTTTTATCTAGAGAGAATTATCATTGTTTTCTCCATGGTAGATTGAGAGAGGTTGTAATTCCTATTTTCTCATAGTGAAATTCTTCTACCGTTGCCCGTGGTTTTTACCCTAAATTTTTAGGGGTTTTCCACGTAAATTTTGTGTCTCTTTTATCTTCATTTTTATTTTCTCAAATTATCAGTTGCGATTTTGCTCTATCCGATAGCCGTCTTCCGCAACAATTGGTATCAGAGCTAGATTAGAGTGTGTAATATCTGCTTATTGTCTTTGTGGTTGCCACCAAAAGGTGGATCCTCCAACATAAGAAAGTAAGAAGTTATTACCCATTCTTTGAAGGTTCCAGATAACTATTCACGATAGTGAAATAGTGGGAGCTATCCGTAAACGAAGCAATGGTAACGAAATTTGATATTGAAAAGTTTAATGGGAGAAATTTCTCATTGCGAAAATTGAAGATGAAGGCCATCCTAAGGAAAGACGGGTGTCTAGCGGCTATCAATGAAAGGCCAGTGGATTTCGCATATGACATCAAATGGAACGAGATGGACGGGAATGCTATGACAAACTTTCATCTAGCATTAGCAGATGAAGTATTGTCAAGCATCGAGGAGAAGAAGACAACTAAGGAGATATGGGATCATCTCATCAAATTATACGAGGCCACATCGCTGCACAATAAAAATTTTCTTAAGAGGAAATTGTACACTCTCCGTATGCCATAATCTACTTCAGTGACGGAGCACTTAAATACACTGAACACCTTATTTTCTCAACTTACATCCTTAAGCTGTAAAATAGGAGAACAAGAACGTGTTGAACTTCTACTTCAAAGTCTACCGGATTCATACGATCAACTCATCATCAACTTGACAAACAATAATGTCACCAGTCTAGTCTTCGATGACGTTGCAGCTGTTGTTCTACAAGAAGAAAATCGATGCAAGAACAAGGAAGACAGACAAGTAAATCTGCAACAAGCAGAAGCGTTGACAACGATGAGAGGGAGATCAACAGAACGTGGCCAAAGCAGTAATCATAAACATGGTAGATCGAAGTCGAGGAGCAAGAAGAATTTAAAGTGCTACCACTGTGGAAAGAAGGGTCACTTGAAGAAGGATTGTTGGAGTCTAAATAAAAACTCCAATCCACAAGGCAATACCACAAACACTTCAGATGATGGAGATACTCTATGCTGTGAAGCGTCAACCACCGTGGAAGGCAGAAAAAGATTTGCAGATATATGGCTCATTGATTCGGGAGCGACATATCACATGACCTCAAGAAGAGAATGGTTCCATCATTATGAACCTGTCTCAAGAGGATCTGTGTATAGTTGCAATGATCATGCCTTAGAGATCGTTGGTGTGGGAACCATCAAATTGAAGATGTATGATGGAACAATTAAAATTGTTCGAGATGTGCGGCACGTGAAAGGCTTGAAGAAAAATTTATTATCCTACGGATTGTTGGATAATAATGCAAGCAAGATTGAAACATGGAAAAGAATCATGAAGGTGTTCCGTGGAGCGCTTGTGGTGCTGAAAGGTGAAAAAATAGATGCAAACTTGTACATGTTGAAGGGAGAGACTTTGGTAGAAGCAGAAGCCTTTGTTGCCTCATGTAGTTCAGATTCGGCAATGCTATGGCATCAGAAACTTGGACACATGTCAGAACAAGGAATGAAAGTCCTTGTGGAGCAAAAGCTACTTCCAGGCTTAACAAAGGTATCACTTCCTTTGTGTGAGCATTGCATAACAAGTAAGCAGCACCGGTTGAAATTCAACACATCAAATTCTAGAGGCAAAAGTGTTCTAGAATTGGTTCACTCTGACGTATGGCAAGCACCAGTAACGTCCATAGGTGGAGCAAAATACTTTGTCTCATTTATTGATGACTACTCCAGGAGATGTTGGGTGCACCCTATTAAGAAGAAGTCAGACGTGTTTTCAACTTTCAAAAACTTCAAAGTGCGGGTGGAACTTGATTCTGGAAATAAGATCAAGTGTTTCAGAACAGATAATGGAGGAGAATACACAAGCGAAGAATTTGATGACTTTTGCAAGAAAGAAGGCATCAAAAGACAGTTCACAGTGGCGAACACTCCTCAACAAAATAGAGTGGCAGAGCGGATGAACAGAACCTTATTAGAAAGAACAAGAGCAATGTTGAGGGACGTAGGCCTAGAAAAATCATTCTGGGCAGAAACAGTCAATACCGCCTGTTATTTGGTGAATCGAGCTCCATCAACTGCAATAGAGCTGAAGACACCAATGGAGATGTGGACTGGTAAACCAGTTGATTATTTAAACCTACATGTATTTGGAAGTATTGTGTACGTGATGTACAACGCCCAAGAAATTTCAAAGCTGGTTACAAAATCCAGGAAATGCAAATTCTTGGGGTATGCTGATGGAGTAAAGGGGTATCGCTTGTGGGATCCCACTGCCCGCAAAGTGATCATTAGCAAGGATGTTATCTTTGTAGAAGATAAGCTATAAATAAAAGAATACGATGATAGCGCTGAAAAGTCAGAGACTACTCAGATACATGTGGAAAAAGAGTTTGAAGAAGGAGATTCTTCTGAAGCAGAACCAGCACATGATGAACAAGAACCAGAGAGTTATGAAGCTCCAACAACTCGTCAATCAGATCGTGTGAGAAGACGTCCCAATTGGTACTCAGATTATGTTATAGAAGGTAATATTGCATACTGCCTTTTAACAGAGAATGGTGAGCCATCAACATACCAGGAGGCAATAAACAGTTCATATGCTTCACTGTGGATGATGGCGATGCAAGAAGAAATCGAAGCCCTTCATAAAAATAATACATGGAACCTTGTGCCACTACCACAAGGAAGGAAGCCAGTTGGTAACAAATGGGTTTTCAAAATCAAGCGAAATGGTGACGATCAAGTGGAGAGGTATCGTGCAAGACTAGTGGTCAAAGGATATGCTCAGAAAGAATGTATTGATTTCAATAAAAAAATTTCTCCTGTGGTTCGACTAACAACAATTCGAGTAGTCTTGGCAATGTGTGCTACATTGAATTTACATTTGGAACAGCTAGATGTTAAAACAACTTTTCTTCATGGAAATCTTGAAGAAGAGATTTATATGCTCCAGCCTGAAGGTTTTGAAGAAGACGAAAAGAAGAACTTGGTTTGCAGGTTGAACAAATCTCTGTACGGTCTAAAGCAGGCGCCGAGGTGTTGGTATAAGAGATTTGATTCCTTCATTATGTGCCTTGGATACAACAGACTTAATGCAGACCCTTGTGCTTATTTCAAGAGGTCTGGTGATAACGATTTTGTTATATTGCTGTTGAATGTGGATGACATGTTGGTTGCAGGGCCCAACAAAGATCATATTAAAGAATTGAAGGCACAACTGGCTAGGGAATTTGAAATGAAGGACATGGGATCAACAAACAAGATTCTAGGGATGCAAATTCACCGAGACAGAAGTAATAGGAAGATTTGGCTTTCACAAAAGAATTACTTGAAGAAAATCTTGTCACGATTAGCATGCAAGATTGTAAGCCAATTTCTACCCCTCTTCCTATTAACTTCAAATTATCCTCCAGTATGAGTCCTAGCAGTGAAGAAGAGAGGATAGAGATATCTCGAGTACCGTATGCATCAGCAGTGGGAAATTTAATGTTCGCTATGATATGCACAAGACCAGACATTGCACAAGCAGTGGGAGTGGTTAGTCGGTACATGGCGAATCCAGGCAAAGAGCATTGGAATACAGTAAAGAGGATCCTGAGATACATCAAAGGGGCCTCAAATATTGCATTATGTTACGGAGGATCAAACTTACTAATCAATGGGTATGTAGATTCTGACTATGCAGGGGATTTGGATAAAAGCAAATCTACTACAGGATATGTATTCAAAGTTGCTGGTAGAGCTGTAAGCTGGGTTTCAAAATTGCAGTCAGTTGTGGCTACATCCACAACAGAGGCAGAATATGTAGCAGCTACACAAGCTAGTAAAAAAGCAATTTGGTTGAAGATGCTATTGGAGGAGCTTGGGCACAATCAAGAGTATGTCTCTCTGTTTTGTGACAGTCAAAGCACCTTGCATCTAGCAAGGAATCCATCATTTTATTCAAGGACTAAGCACATACGAATTCAGTACCATTTCATTCGTGAAAAGGTGGAAGAAGGACCGGTAGATATACAGAAGATCCATACCAAAGACAACATAGCAGATTTCATGACGAAGGCGATCAACGCTAATAAATTTACCTGGTGTCGATCCTCTTGTGGCCTGTCAGAGACGTAAGCAACATGATGGCAGAAGGTAGAAAGAATGGTGTGAAGATATGATTGTTCCAATCAATTCTTCAAGTGGGAGATTGTTGAAATGTCAAAGCTTGGAAAATTGGTTCAAGTTAGGCACCTAATATTGCAATGTCAAAATTAGGTGCAACAATGTCAAAATTAGGTGCAATAATGTTTGAAAATTAAATGGGTAAATTATAAACTTTAGTCACTAAACTTTAGGGTATTTACAAATTAGTCCTTAAATCTTCAACTATAAATACCCTAGCTCATTTAGCTTCAAAACCATCCCAAAGCATTCTAGCTTTCTTCCAATACTAGAGAGATTTTAGAGAGTTTCTTGAGAGTTGTTTTCTCCTTTTTATCTAGAGAGAATTATCATTGTTTTCTCCTTAGTATATTGAGAGAGGTTGTATTTCCTATTTTCTCATAGTGAAATTCTTCTACCGTTGCCCGTGGTTTTTACCCTAAATTTTTAGGGGTTTTTCACGTAAATTTTGTCTCTTTTATCTTCATTTTTATTTTCTCAAATTATCAGTTGCGATTTTGCTCTATCCGATAGCCGTCTTCCGCAACACATATTAATTAAAAAAAATCTAAATAAATATTATTAAATTTATATATGGAGAAATTAACTAAATTGGATTCATGACAGTTTATAATAAGTAAAATATAAATTATACAACTATAATGAATTGTATATTTCTAAAAGGAAGTCACAAATGTTGATCCAAATTAAAATTCTAAAATCATAACATTATTATATGTAATACTTAAGAAAATAATATTAACTTATTTTGAATTCAATTATATTATTATTATATTTAAATATTAATGTTTTTTAAATTATACATATCGGAAAGAAAAATAGACACTAAGAAAATTATATATAATAGGGGATTGTCTCAGGAAAGGCGGGTTAATATACGGCTAATATACGGCAGTACCGGATACATTAAAATATATTTAATAAATTCGGTTTAGCGGTACCTATTATGTTGACAACTAATAATGTTTTAGGTAGAAAATATGAAAAACTATTAAAAAATTTGGTAACCGGTAAACTTTGGTTATCGGTAAGTATCTATCCTTTTTATAAAAGTGTCTATACTTTTAACATATCAAGTAAATTTTACCGGTTTTGTCATAATGAATCTGGTTTTGTCATATTTTTACCTGTTATATTGTAAAGTATCTATCATTTTTATAAAAGTGTCCATACTTATTTCACTGTGAAAATATATTTATTATTATCTTTGGTTAATATTGTTAAATTTAAATCCTAAATAATATTTTATAAAATATCAAAAAATCAAATAATATTGTGTGTAAATGAAATTATTAAATTAATATTGTAGGTGGAAAACATGAAACACTATTAAAAAAAATTGAAACATAAATTACATAACTTTAAAAAAAGTATATATCATTTTTATAAAAGTGTTCATACTTATTTCACTGTGGAAAACATATTTATTATTATCTTTGGTTAATATTGTTAAATTTAAATTCTAAATATTATTTTATAAAATATCAAATAATCAAATAATTTTTTGTGTAAATGAAATTATTAAATTAATATTGTAGGTGGAAAACATGAAACACTATTAAAAAAAATTGAAACATAAATTACATAACTTTCAAAAAAAAATATATCAATTTTATAAAAGTGTCCATACTTATTTCACTGTGGAAAACATATTTATTATTATCTTTGGTTAATATTGTTAAATTTAAATTCTAAATAATATTTTATAAAATATCAAATAATCAAATAATTTTTTGCGTAAATGAAATTATTAAATTAATATTGTAGGTGGAAAACATAAAATACTATTAAAAAAAATTGAAACATAAATTACATAACTTTCAAAAAAGTATATATCATTTTTATAAAAGTGTCCATACTTATTTCACTGTGGAAACATATTATTATTATCTTTGGTTAATATTGTTAATTTAAATTCTAAATAATATTTTATAAAATATCAAATAATCAAATAATTTTTTGCGTAAATGAAATTATTAAATTAATATTGTAGGTGGAAAACATAAAATACTATTAAAAAATATTGAAACATAAATTACATAACTTCCAAAAAAGTATATATCATTTTTATAAAATTGTCCATACTTATTTCACTGTAGAAAACATATTTATTATTATCTTTGGTTAATATTGTTAAATTTAAATTCTAAATAATATTTATAAAATATCAAATAATCAAATAATTTTTTGTGTAAATGAAATTATTAAATTATATTGTAGGTGGAAACATGAAACACTATTAAAAAAAATTGAAACATAAATTACATAACTTTCAAAAAAGTATATATCATTTTTATAAAAGTGTCAATACGTATAAAAGTAGGTCTAAGTCATGAAGAAATATTAAAACGATATACCAGGTAAAAATATGATAAAACCGGTAACAAAATGATAAAACCGGTAAACGTTACCGGATATATTGAAAGTGTCGATACTTTATATAAGGATCGACACTTTGTGAATTTAAAAGAGAAGCAGTTTTAGCGCTTATAATGTGTCGATACTTTAAAAAAATATATCGATCCACAACGATATAACAGGTAAAAATATGATAAAATCGGTATCAAAATGATAAAACCGGTAAAATGATACCGGATATATTTAAAGTGTCGATACTTTCGTAAGTACGTGTAATAAATTATCGACACTTTCAAAGAAATAGGTAATTATCCTTTCGAAAGTATCGACACCTGACATAAAAGTATCGACACTTTTGTATTTGTATCGATTAAATATAAATAACATATCCGATCAAATATAAGCTAAATCTCCTCTGAAAATAGATAGAACGGACGAGTTTTTGAAAGCAAGTGTAATTGTTGCTGCATTTCAGAAGGCGTTTCTAAAGCGAAGTTTGTTTGTTTGTTGCTGCAGTCGAATCGAAAAGTATGTTGTCGAAACCCTAATTTTTTATTACAGTAATCGCGATAGGGTTTTTATGTGTTGTTTGGGGTTTTGTAGTAAAGAAGCATTTGGGACGATTGCAGTAGAAAGTGATATTCAAGGAAAAATAAAAATGTCGATACTTTTATTAAATATTATAGGTAGAAAAATGGTATTATAGGTTGTATAAAATGTGCCGACACATTTTGGTGTGGCCATTCAAATTCTTTTGAAGAAAACCGTTTTACCACAAGAGTAGTTATCTATATTTGTATATTGAATAAGTGTATGTAACAAATAATTTGATTTGCGTAAACTGATATATGAAGGAAAATGGAGTCAATGGGTTGGAAATTGTTGGTGGAGCAGATGACTTTGAAATTGAGACCGAGACTCGAAAGCAACCCAAGGGTGGATATATGTACTTCTAGTAAGTATCAATGTCTTTTTGTTATTATTGTTGAAATGGTAATTGGATTAAAGTATCGATAAACTTTAAATTGATTACAAATTTTAAATGTTGACAGTATGGCCGAATGCAAAGGATGAAGGAAGATGGCACACAGAGCGGTTCGGTATGTAAAATGAAATTGACATTGAGTAGTATTTAGTGTTAATGTATTGATTAAGAAACGTTTATGTTTTATATTAGGTGACAAAAGATGTGAGGTCCAAATGGAATTCAATGAGTGATGCTGAAAAGGAACCTTACATCACACAGTCAAGGAATGATAGTAAAGAATACAAAGAACGGAGGAAAGCACATGAAAATAAGGTATTCATTAAACTTGTAAATACGTTGATACAAAATATATAAGAACTATAACATTATATATTGTTAAAAATGTAGGAAGTGTCGACAAGATGCAGTATTAAAAGGGTGAATTTATTAATTAAACACCTTAAGAGAAGGTCAGTTGAATGTGCTGGGAGAAATAGGGTTTGGATCGTTGTAGGAGTAAGGGATCGACCTATTCGGAGGAAATTGTGTCGATCCTTGATGGCGCAATTTGATGTCAGGCAATGTATTGCTAAATATGGTGATTTTTCATTTCCTCTCGGGATCCCATGTGCTGCAGCCGTATTGGGGGTAGAAAATGAAGGCAAAAGTGTTGTAGAAGTCTGTCAGAGTAAGGACTGGAAAGCACTTGCCTCCAAATATGGTTTGAAGCATAAGGTGACATATGCTGAAATTGAAGAGGAAATAAAAAGTGGATCTTACGTTGGGGATGAGCTGAAGGCCAGAGTTCTATTATACCTTGTCGGTATCTTTCTTTGTCCAACGGGTAATACGTCAACGAACAAAGAACATATGAAGCTCATTTGTGATGAAGGCTTGAGGGTGAATTCAATTGGGCTGAATATATCCATTCAAGATTGATTGAATCAATAATCACCTTTAAAAAGGGCAGCCAGAGATACCTCAAAGGGTGCATAGCAATCTTAGAGGTAAATGAGTTGAAGAACTTTTTTGTGTTTTTATATAAAAATATAAATTTTATTATAAATGCAGGTTGCACTGTTCGATTTTTGGTCGGGCTTTGAGGCAGTGCCGGCATATGAAAGAACCGGAGTGGCACACATCCGTGCATGGGGGAAGGAAGAGGTGGTTAGAGTGATGGTGAAGTTGAAGTTGGATAGATCGAAGAACCAAGAAAGGGTAATAAATGTAATTAAATAATATTAAGAATATAATCAATGTCTTAATATTGTAATTTAATTTTGAAGGTTATTGGCAAGGATGTAGAGGAGGCAGTGGAGGCAGAGGAGAAGAAAGGAGGGATGGTTGTATTGGGGGATAACGGTGAGTGGGACGACGGTGAGGGAAAACGTAGTAACTTCGACATTTTGATGTCTGAATTGGCTGATATAAAAAAATCCAATTTGAAATCATGCAAAGACAATCAAGAGTCGAAGAGAAACTTAAGAGAGTCGAAGATACACTTGAGAGGCATAAGGGGGTAGTGGAAGGAAAATAGATGGAGTGGTGAAAGAAGTAGAGGTGTTGAGGGGTGAAGTGGTGAAAGAAGTTGGGGTGTTAAGGGGTGATATTAAGATGGTGACGGTGAAAATTTGAGGGAGTGGTGAAGGAGGTTGTGGAATTGAGGAGTGAACTTACGGGGTGAAGGGGGTGGTTGATAAATACTTGGATGAAGGAGATCAATTGAAGGGTGAAATAAAAGAGATGAAGAGCTATGTAGAAAAAAAAATATGATGAACTGAATAAATATGAAGAAGAAAAGAGGGAGGAGGAAGAAGAAGAGATGGAAGAAGTGAGGAGGAAGGAAGTCAATGTCATTTATACACCGGAGAGTGTTATAGCAGCAGATTTGGATTCGGAATGTCCTGTACCCCAGAAGAAGAAGCAGAAGTAAAATAAAAGAAAACTTAATTTGATTTTTATTATGTTGTTGTGAAAAATTTGTATGCAAAATTGTAGGTTGAAAAAGCGGATATTCCAAGCGGAATTGATGACATCGAAGCTGCAATTTGTGATTATTTATGGAATAGCGAGTTAGAATCGGAGTAAGTGAAATATATTGTTTTGTGAGTGATATTTATTTCATGACAACATATTAATCCTAATGATTCATACAGATATTCTGTAATCTCAATGGGAAATCAATTCGCTACTGTATACGACGTTGCAACGTTGAAGCCTACGGAATGGGTTGGCAGTGTGGTAAGTAGAAAGTAGAAAATGTTAAAACTTATTGAATATGTTCTGATTTGTAATTAATTTTGTTAGGTTATCGATTTGCTCGCCTGGACAATATGCTACGATTCTCAAAAGTCACTCCGGAGGATTGGCTACCTTCCATACCTCTTAGCGGTGAGTTAAATTATAAATGTTGAAAAGTAGTGTTATAGACGGTAAATTAATAATGTTTGTTGCGTAATTACAGCAACAGGCGTTGGATGCCAACAACAAAGAAAGTGTTGAGAGTATTTCTACCTTCTGGGGTCTCATATTGGATAACTATGTGAAATTCACCGACTGTGAGAAGGTAAGACACCATACCAATTGCAAATGATGTTTTCGGATATAGAATGTTAAATTTTGTCAAATTGGGTGTGAAATTTGTTGCAGATCATGATCACAATAAACTACCATAATTCACATTGGTATCTGTTGGTGTTGGATATGGTAGATCGTGTTGCAACAATATATGATAGTATGTTTACAACTGAAGCAGCTAAACAGAGAGTGAAGGATGCTAAGAGATTGGTATGTATGTATGTATGAAAGGACATTATGTAAATTATAATGCATAATTTTTTTGGTGCATAACTTCTTCTATTTTAATGCAGATTAAAATATTAGATTCTTATAATAAGAAACGCATTTGGGTTGAATCCTGTGGATCTCTAGGAAAGTATCCCTTGAAAAATTTCAAATTTGTGGAGCATAAGAAGAATAAGCAATTGAATGGGTATGAGATGTTATCACAAATAGAAAGCTTAATTTATGCAGTATTCATCATATTGACATGTGTGGTTTTCAAATTTTGTAACAGACATGATTGCGGCATGTATGTGATGATGTGGATGGAATCGATCGGTTCTACAGGGGCAACTAGTGATTTTGTAAGTGGATTGAAAAATTCGTTTGTGGTAAAATTGTTAAAATTCGTAGATTGAATGATGTAGTTGACAATACTTAACGTTATGACAATTTGAATATAGGTTGTTGGAGACTGGGATCGATCGCGAATATTAAACGATCTCGTAAGCCATAATCAAAATGAACGAAGACAGGAGATAACAAAAGCTGCCATATTACATAAGAATAACAAAAGGATGCAATGATGTAAATGTAGGGTTAATTTTGTATAAAATTTATAATTTTGTATACGATTTATATTTTTTTATGTTAATATAATTATGAATGAGATGAGAAAAGTTAGCAGTATGTTGTTGTACATGTTTCTTATACACATTAAGGGTCATGTTGATACTTTGAAGTAAGAGGCAAATTTACAATATGGCCAACAGGGTGCAACCATATATAAAAAGTGTCGATCCTAAAAACATCGAACCCAAAAGTATAATGTAATATGTAATTTTTCAATATAACCGGTATAAATATACCGGTTTTATGAGAGAATATGTCTAAATAATGTGTCGACACTATTATAGTTAATGTCGATATTTTTGTTCCAGAATGAATGGAAAACAGGGTGCAACCATAAAAGTGTCGATCCATATATAAAAAGTGTCGATCCTAAAAACATCGAACCTAAAAGTATAATGTAATATGTAATTTTTCAATCTAACCGGTACAAATATACCGGTTTTATGAGAGAATATGTCTAAATAATGTGTCGACACTATTATAGTTTATGTCGATATTTTTGTTCCAGAATGAATGGAAAACAGGGTGCAACCATAAAAGTGTCGATCCATATATAAAAAGTGTCGATCCTAAAAACATCGAACCCAAAAGTATAATGTAATATGTAATTTTTCAATCTAACCGGTATAAATATACCGGTTTTATGAGAGAATATGTCTAAATAATATTTCGACACTATTTTAGTTTGTGTCGATATTTTTGTTCCAGAATGAATGGAAAACAGGGTGCAACCATAAAGTGTCGATTCATATATAAAAAGTGTCGATCCAAAAAACATCAAACCCAAAAGTATAATGTAATATGTAATTTTTCAATATAACCGGTATAAATATACCGGTTTTATGAGAGAATATGTCTAAATAACGTGTCGACACTATTATAGTTTGTGTCGATATTTTTGTTCCAGAATGAATGGAAAACAGGGTGCAACCATAAAAGTGTCGATCCATATATAAAAAGTGTCGATTCTAAAAACATCGAACCCAAAAGTATAATGTAATATGTAATTTTTCAATCTAACCGGTACAAATATACCGGTTTTATGAGAGAATATGTCTAAATAATATTTCGACACTATTTTAGTTTGTGTCGATATTTTTATTCCAGAATGAATGGAAAATAGGGTGCAACCATAAAGTGTCGATCCATATATAAAAAGTGTCGATCCCAAAAACATCGAACCCAAAAGTATAATGTAATATGTAATTTTTCAATATAACCGGTATAAATATACCGGTTTTATGAGAGGATATGTCTAAATAATGTGTCGACACGTTTTAGTTTGTGTCGATAGTTTTGTTCCATAATGAATGGAAAACAGGGTGCAACCATAAAGTGTCGATCCATATATAAAAAGTGTCGATCCCAAAAACATCGAACCCAAAAGTATAATGTAATATGTAATTTTTCAATCTAACCGGTACAAGTATACCGGTTTTATGAGAGAATATGTCTAAATAATGTGTCGACACGTTTTAGTTTGTGTCGATACTAATTTAAATATCAAGTGTTTTTCCACCGTTCACTATATATTGTACTCTTAATCGAGAAACCCTAAACATAAGCAGACAGAAGATAACTCTTCCTCTTTCTTCTACCGTTATCTTAAGTGACGATCAGATATTCAGGTAAATTTATCGATATTTTATGGGTTTGATTGATTTCTATATTGGAGTTTTTTTCCTGAATGTGTTTGTGTTCCATTGTAATAGCATCCAACCAAAATGGCTCCAAAACGTCAGCGTCAGAAGCGAGGTCTTTCTCAAAGCTCTTCTCAACCCAGTTCTTCTCAACCACAACCTCCTTCTGTAACAAACGATTCTTCTGAGGAAATCAGATCCTTCGAAACTCTGAACTTTAGATCCGATATGGAGAAACAAAGATGGCAGACGAGTTTTAAAGTAAGGAAGATTCGTCCCGAACGTGTCATTGACATGGGTTTCTTGTTTGATGATAAATATGCATTTAGTTTTAAATCCACATTTATATCTTGGGGTTGGCTTGAATTCCTTGGTGTAGAACCAAGATATTATCCCAACCTAGTTAGAGTCTTCTACAACAATGCTTCCTTACAGCACGAGCCTAATAAGACTAATATATAGGAATTAATACACATGTCATGGGGAAGGATATATATATATCTCCAGAAACTATTGCAGAGGGTTTAGGTGTAGCGAATACAGGGGATTCAGATGAAAATGGTGTAGATTGGTCTACAATTAAACGGGTTGCTAGAAATAGCCCAATTCACCTCGATGTAGAGTCGAGAGTGTTTCACAAAATGCTCACATGGTATATCCGGCCTAGTGGGGGAAAACATTCAACGCTTCGAGACAGCGATTATTGGTGGATAGCAAAGTATAAATCCAAAACGGCTCCAAACATTGCAAAACTCATATTTAATACAATTGTATATATGGTCACAAAGGGAGCAACAATTTCAACTACACTACCATATGGATGTGTCATCACCCATCTGTTGAAGAAGAAGGAAGTTGATTTTTCGCATGACGCCCCTGTTCGATTAACCCGCAAGATTGACATGGTATTTATTAAAAAAGCGGGATATGATTTTGTTGAAAAAATCGGTTGGAAGCGTGTCAAGGAGGTCGGATTAGATCAAGAGAGGGAGGAAATGGACCCCCGTTGGCCATGAAGAAGAGCAACCAAGTGGAGACGCAATGATGGAAGAAGCTCCAGTTGCAGAGGATGTCACAATTAAGACCGTGATGGAATACATGGTCAATTTTCGGGAGCATATTGATTCCCTTGTGAGTGGAATGCGATCCGATATTTCATCATTGCAACGTGAAGTCTCCAACGAATTACGTCAACGACATCAAACGAGTTAGGTAATTCATTATCTATGTTTCTTAACATTTACACGTTCTGAACTTTATTTTATTTTCTTTTAACAGATGTGGACAACCAAGCGGTCGCAGAAGATGAAGCTGACGATGAAGATGACGATGATGATGACGATGAAGCTGACGATGAAGATGATGACGATGATGATGATGATGATGATGAAGATGATGATCCAAACAAGTATATCGTGTCTGCAACGCCGCCTTCAAGAAAACTTTTAATTTTTGATCTCAATGGTGTCCTTGCCTACATCCCAAGACTGCCTGCAGGTTTTAATTCTATTCTTTTGTATCCATTATTTTAACATATAAGCGTAGAACTTTAATCTCATTTTCTTCATGTTGTAGATGTTGTCCTCAGAAGAGGATTATTTGAATTTATGTAATTTTGTGTCGACAATTTTGTTGTTGCCCTTTTTGTCTTCAAAGAGGAGGTTAGAACATGTTTGAAGCAATTGAATTACTGTATTCAAAATCGTTAATATACATTTGAATGTTAACATTCAAACTTGATTACAATCTCAGGCATAACGTCGACCGTGTACTTGAGAAACTACCTGTATTTTCCGAGCATTTTCTATTCGTGTGGGTAAGAAGAATGTCATTATAGTTTGCTGACTTTTCATTGTCTATGATTCCTACATATTTATGTTCGACTGTTTGTGAACAGGATGAAAAAAAATGCAAAACATACGATTCTGTTACCTACTGTAAAGATCTCAATGATGTTTGGAACGCGTGTCTAGATTTTAACGAGCTAAATACACTTTTGGTCGATGATTTAGCGGAAAAAATGATTTATAATCCGGTAAGTTGCATTTATGCAATATGTTTTTCCAGTTGAACAGGTGTTCAGACATTGATTATTTTAACAACTTATGTGTTTATATAGAAATACAATTACATATGTCCACATACCTTTGACGCTGCTTCCCATTCGAACGACAATGCTCTAGGTATGACACAAATTTATTCATGCTTATTTAGTTTATTGTTAGTAAAATTGCAGCTCATTAGTTTTGATAATTGAAATTATTTATGTATGTCCTCAGAAAAAGGCGGAAACATACGAGAGTATTTGGAAAATTTGTTGAAGGCCTCTAATGTTCCGGACTTCGTTAGAAATAACCCTTTTTCATCGGATTAATTTTGTTTGTCGGTACATTATTTGAACATTCTTGTGTATTTATATTTTGGTGTGATTATATTGTGTGTATATTTTCATTAATTTCCATATTTGCTTCTATGTGTACATATACATTTGAGGATTGTTGAAATATCAATACTAATGTATTTTACATCTGCTTGCAAATGTATCGAAAACATGACTATAGCATTGTTTTCGATGATATCCACAACAAAGTGTCGATTTAAAAAAGTGTCGACTGAAAAAATGTAATAGACAATTTTTTAATATAACCGGTATAAATATACCGGTTTACTTATAAAATAGGTAATATAAGCGCTACCTATTACATAACTTACATATTATTAAATTAAAAACAATAAACATATATATTACATATTTATTATTTTTTGGTTAATGTTGTTAAATTTAAATTCTAAATATTATTTTATAAATATCAAAACAATCAATAATTTTTGTGTAAATGAATTATTAATTAATATTGTAGGTGGAAAACATGAAACACTATTAAAAAAAATTGAAACATAAATTACATAACTTTAAAAGAAGTATCGATCCTTTTTATAAAAAGTATGGACACTTTCATATAAAGGTAAAATATGATGTAATAGGTAGCGCTTATATAATGTAATAGGTATCGTTATATATGTAATAGGTAGTGGTTATATTGTAAAGTATCTATCCTTTTTATAAAAGTGTCTATACTTTTTTCACTGTGGAAAACATTATTTAAGGTTATCTTTTGAGTGAGTTTTAAGATATTAATTTAGTAATTTAGGCGTCTAATGATTTATTTTTTACGTTACGATATTATTATTAAATTAAAAATTCTTAATATTATTTTATAAATATCAAAACAATCAAATAATTTTTTGTGCAAATGAAATTATTAAATTAATATTGTAGGTGGAAAACATGAAACATACTTAAAAAAAATTGAAACATAAATTACATATCTTTAAAAAAAGTATCGATCCTTTTTATAAAAAGTATGGACACTTTCAACATATTATAATAAAATAGGTAAATTTGCAATGCTATCGGTATAAATATACCGATTTTATTCGCGAATAGGTCTACAACCTATATCGACACTTTTTAATATTGTGTCGGTACTTTATGTCCAGATTGGAAGAAAAATGTGTCGATACATTGTCAAAAAGTGTCGACATTTACACATCGGAACCCATAATTATAATGTAATAGATAATTTTGTAATATAACCGGTATAAATATACCAGTTTTATGCGCGAATCGGTCTACAACCTATATCGACACTTTTTAATATTGTGTCGGTACTTTATGTCCAGATTGGAAAAAAAATTTGTCGATACGATTTAAAAAAGTGTCGATACATATTTAGGTATATACATCTTTTGAGTGAGTTTTAAGATATTAATTTAGTAATTATAGGCGTCTAATGATTTATTTTTTACGTTACGGTATATATTATTATTAAATTAAAAACAATAAACATATATATTACATATTTATTATTATCTTTGGTTAATGTTGTTAAATTTAAATTCTAAATATTATTTTATAAAATATCAAAACAATCAAATAATTTTTTGTGTAAATGAAATCATTAAATTAATATTGTAGGTGGAAACATGAAACACTGTTAAAAAAATTGAAACATAAATTACATAACTTTTAAAAAAAGTATCGATCCTTTTTATAAAAAGTATGGACACTTTCAATATAATAGGTAAAAATATGATGTAATAGGTAGCGTTTATATAATGTAATATGTATCGTTTATATAATGTAATAGGTAGTGGTTATATTGTAAAGTATCTATCCTTTTTATAAAAGTGTCCATACTTTTTCACTGTGGAAAACATTAATTTAAGGTTATCTTTGAGTGAGTTTTAAGATATTAATTTAGTAATTATAGGCGTATAATGATTTATTTTTTACGTTACGATATATATTATTATTAAATTAAAAATTCTAAATATTATTTTATAAAATATCAAAACAATCAAATAATTTTTTGTGCAAATGAAATTATTAAATCAAATAATTCAAATTGAAAATTAAACAACAAATCAATTAAACATTGTTGTGGGTACATTATTTGAACATTGTTATGGGTACATTATTGGAAAAATAATGTTCGGACTTTGTTAGAAATAACTCTTTTCATTGGATTAATTTCGTTTTTGTGGGTACATTATTTGAACATTGTTATATATAATTTGTTGTGTATGTATGTTTGGTTTGATTATATTGTATGTATATTTCATTCAGTTGAGATGGGTTATATAACAAAACAATCTATCTCTTCCATGCGAGTACCTTTATTCCAACCATCTGACAAGTGTGACAACTCCATCAACTCACAACTCAGCTTTGAACTCAATCAATATTGTCTTTTAGCTTGATGGTTCATAAAGCATGTTACTTGAACAGTATGAATCAACTATGCAATTTTCATGTTCAATTTAACACTGCATTTCAAATTCATTTCATATGTAATTGGAGTTTGAATTTAAATTTCAATTTGAGTTTGAATTTCAATATATATTTCGGCTCCGCTATAAATATTAGTCCAAGCCAATATGCATGTTATCATTGATTATTCCTAATTTCCATTGTTTTTTTTCCAACGTTTAAACGCGAGGGAAATCCCGACCATTGTATTTTTTGGTCAACTTTAAAGCGTCAGAAATGTTTCGGGCATATGATCTGGGTGGTATCCAAGAAATGTAACAAATGCTTCTGAGTACCACCCAAATCATAAGTCCGAAATACTTCCGATGCTCATCAAAATCCAAAGCTCATATGGTGCCAAGCAAAAGGAAATCAAAATCCAAATCTCATATGATGTCAAGCAAAAGGAAATCAAAATCTACAACTTGAGTTTGAACATTGATATGATATGTTCAGTTGTTATCATGTTGGGATTTTCTCGTTTTTGATGCTTGGATAGTTGTTCTTGCTTCTTCATGTGTTCTTAGCTTGTAATTTATAGCTTGGAATGTGTTTGAGTTATATATTATTATTAAATTAAAAACAATAAACATATATTACATATTTATTATTATCTTTGGTTAATGTTGTTAAATTTAAATTCTAAATATTATTTTAAAATATCAAAACAATCAAATAATTTTTGTGCAAATGAAATTATTAAATTAATATTGTAGGTGGAAAACTGGAACACTGTTAAAAAAATTGAACATAAATTACATAATTTAAAAGAAGTATCGATCTTTTTATAAAAAGTATGGACACTTTCAATATAATAGGAAAAATATGATGTAATAGGTAGCGCTTATATAATGTAATAGGTATGTTTATATAATGTAATAGGTAGTGGTTATATTGTAAATATATATCCATTTTATAAAAGTGTCCATACTTTTCATTGTGGAAAACATTAATTTAAGGTTATCTTTTGAGTGAGTTTTAAGATATTAATTTAGTAATTATAGGCGTCTAATGATTTATTTTTACGTTACGATATATATTATTATTAAATTAAAAATTCTAAATATTATTTTATAAAATATCAAACAATCAAATAATTTTTTGTGCAAATGAAATTATTAAATTAATATTGTAGGTGGAAAACATGAACACTATTAAAAAAAATTGAAACATGAATTACATAACTTTAAAAGAAGCATCGATCCTTTTATAAAAAGTATGGACACTTTCAATATAATAGGTAAAAATATGATGTAATAGGTAGCGCTTATATAATGTAATAGGTATCGTTTATATAATGTAATAGGTAGTGGTTGTATTGTAAAGTATCTATCCTTTTTATAAAAGTGTCCATACTTTTTTCATTGTGGAAAACATTAATTTAAGGTTATCTTTTGAGTGAGTTTTAAGATATTAATTTAGTAATTATAGGCGTCTAATGATTTATTTTTACGTTACGATATATATTATTAAATTAAAAATTCTAAATATTATTTTATAAAATATCAAAACAATCAAATAATTTTTTGTGCAAATGAAATTATTAAATTAATATGTATGTGGAAAACATGAAACACTATTAAAAAAATTGAAACATAAATTACATAACTTTAAAAGAAGTATCGATCCTTTTTATAAAAAGTATGAACACTTTCAATATAATATGTAAAATATGATGTAATAGGTAGCGCTTATATGTAATAGGTATCGTTTATATAATGTAATAGGTAGTGGTTATATTGTAAAGTATCTATCCTTTTTTTAAAAGTGTCCATACTTTTTTCACTGTGGACAACATTAATTTAAGGTTATCCTTTGAGTGAGTTTTAAGATATTAATTTAGTAATTATAGGCGTCTAATGATTTATTTTTTACGTTACGATATTTATTATATAAGCACTACCTATTACATTATATAAATGCTACCTATTACATTATATAAGCGCTACCTAGTATGTTATTGTACTTTATAATATTTCCGGTTAAATAATATAATATAATAGAATTAACCACAATTTATGTTTATTCAAACTATAAATTGTCACCACTTTCCGAGACATGGAATAATCAGCTACCAAACTTATATTCTCTGTTTATATATATATATTAGAGACCTCTCTTTTTATTTTGGTAATTGAGCCTAATTATAGTAACTATTTTCACTGCAATCACTGAATAAATCATGTCGTCGTGTCAAATATATTTCATTACCACCAATCACTATATGTGAATAAATAAAATAGGGTAAATTATGTATTTAGTACTTAAATTATTAAATTTGGCCTATTTTAGTATCTAAATTTTTAATGTTTTTTAGAATCATATCTAAAGTTAATTTTTTATTTCATTTTAGTATTTGCCGTTAAAAGTTTTTGTTTCATTTTGGTACCTCTATTCAAAATTTAATGTTAAGTTTTAAAGGAAAAAAAAGAAAATTTAGGTGCTAAAACAGGCCAAAACCGATAGTTTAAGTACTAAACACGTTAAGTTTTTAATGGTGAGGTACTACAATAAAATAAAAACTAAACATTAGGTATCATTTTAAAAAAACTGAAAATTTAAGTGTAAAACGGTTCAAAACTAAATTTTTAAGTACTAAATGCATACTTTACCGAATAAAATATGATATCATCGTAGGCATGACATGACCTCAAATGATAAAGATCAAGACGAACAAAGATACATTGATCAATTCAATCCATTTCTATAAAAAAATTTTTTTTTGGATAATTCAGATTTTTATTACCCAAAATAGCAAGGTTTAGCTACAACCAATCAACAAAACAAAAACAGTCTAATTACACAACCAATGATTGGCTAGACTATACCCCAAGCATTACAAAGAAATAAGTTAATACTATCTAGTCGATTTATGGTCTTGCCCCTAAGACGAATTGCAACCACGTCAACAATTTCTTTAAGAATAACGTCAGTAGAACGGAAACAATCTTGAAATAATCTCTGGTTCCGTTCTTGCCACACAAAGTAGATGAAAGTATTCCAAGAAATCTTCAAAATGGTGGTTAAGAGGGACTTTCCTTTCTAAGAGGAACAAGCACGAGTTACAATATCATCGCAAGTCAAAGTAGAATAGTTCATTCCATTCTTGATAAGAATTGATTTCTATATACCAGCAGCCAAGGAGCAATTATAGAAAAGATGATCTCTGGTTTCTTGATGAGTGTTACAGTTTAAACACAGACCATCTGTGCAAATTCACATTTTTTGTAAATGATCTCTGGTAGGTAATCTATTCAAAATGGCCATCCAAGCAATCAAGCTATGCTTAGGAATATGCATAGGATACCATATTAGACGTTGCCACATAACCTTCTGCACTTGCATCCGAATGTTCTCACAGATTTCTTAGTTCGCATGAAACCAGAAGCAATTAAAGGAAAAGCAGTAGGTCTAAGTTTTAAGATTCTTTTGAGGCCCCAACTAATGTTTGTTGCAGCCTCGAAATGCCAGAATCTGCCTTTAAGAACGTAATTGTGAACCCATGCAACCCCACAAAACCATTACCAGCAAGAACCTTTTTTATGAGGCTTATAGTGCATGCTCGGTTCCAAATAGATGTGTTAATCAGACCTAAATCACCTTCTGATTTGGTGAGGCACTAGGAATGGCAACGGGTCGGGTTCGGGGCGGGTTTTGCTCGCCCCGTCCCCGAACCCGAAATGAATCCCCGAACCCGACCTGAAATATTATACCCAAACCCGAACCCGAACCCGAAAATATTATATATAAAATTAATATAAAAAATATAAAATATTATATATATATATATATATATAATCGGGGCAGGGCGGGGATACCTTGCCCCGAACCCGACCCGAAAAAATCCCCGATACCCAACCCGAACTTGGTCGGGTTTCAGGTTTCCGCATCGGGTTCGGGTCATACTGCCATCCCTATGAGACACTATCTTAGCTTACCCGAGCTCCTACTACAGTTTTATCTTCACCTTTCCAGAAGAACCTTGCGCATAGTTGATCGACTGCTTTTAAAATAGAGGCTAGAAGGACAAGTTGCCTGCACCAGAAATTATTGATGTTGAACAGAACCGAGCGAATTAATTCCAGTCTGCCAGCGTAACTAAGTTGCCGAGCATACCAGTGATGCAATCGCAGTTTTATTTTCTCAAGTAGAGGATCACAATCCTTCATTGTGAGTTTGCGAGTAATTAAAGGAATACCGAGGTACCTAACCGGAAGAGAACCAGATTTGAACCCTGAAAGAAATTTAATATCCTCCAAGTCCCTAGAAGAGATACCCGTCGTGAAAAACTCACATTTGGAAGAATTAAGCTTAAGCCCTGAAAATTCATAGAATTGATCAAGAATAGTTAAAACATCTGCAACCAAATCAAAATTTTCTTTGTAGAAAATCAACAAGTCATCAGTAAATGAAAGATGTGAAAACCCGATCTTCTTGCATTTTAGGTGAAAATCAAAGATTCCTTTTGAAGCAGCCAAGTTAAGCATTTTTGAAAGTACATGTTTAAAAGTCATGACCAAGTATATTCAATCCTACGCACATGTTTTTTAGTTTATTTATACAAGATGCCACAGCTGCAGCTATAGAACGCTCCCTCCAGCCGTACGACGAACCTCTAATACCCGCCGTAACAAGTTCTCTTCATCATCCTCATGAACTCTTCGATACCTTGAAATTTAAAAACTATAAGAAATTACATAAATTTAAATTTGATATCTTGAAATTTAAAAATTTAGTTTTATCATTAAATCAAACTTTTATTGGCAACTTCTATCAAAGCATCAATAATTCATATATTTACATTCACATAATATTATTTAGCTTTTTAATCTTATCATTTAAATTTGATTTTATTCGAATCAATCCTCATTTAGAGATTACAATAAGATATGAACTACCTAAGACATGTTAGAGTTTGCGACTTTTATTATATTGATTCGGTGTAAAAAATTTACATTGATTAAAAATATTTAATTATTTGAATAAAAATTAGTTTAAATAATTATAAACGATATCATATCTTCTGAATATTTAATTTTAGATTATAGATAAAAAAAAATTTATATATTGATAAAAGTAAGCCAATTTTAAAGTTGAACTATTTCATCGAAATTTTCTCAATTTTGCTACATAATCTCGATCGAGTACTACAGAAATAAGGGTGATCCTTCCAATCCAATTTACTCCATTTGTAATCGTCAAAATTTAAACATTGGTGGTGGTGATAGGTTATAATATCAAAATAAATCACGTAGTTACCTTTTTAATGAGAAAACCAAAATATTTAATATATAAAATTTAGTGATTAAATTGGTTTGGTTTTAATTCAAATTTAGAAAGGTTTAAGTTCTACTAGCGCAGTGGCAAGTCAGACCGGCTGTGTACATGCCAAAGGCACATGTCCGAGACCACTTACTTAGTCACCTAAATAGGCAATTTTGGCCTGTTACGGCAGCCCAGAAAAAAAATTAAGGAACTAGGGCAGTTTGACTTTTAATTTGATATCTACAGTATTATTATAGTGCAAGAATATATATATATATTTCAATTTTTTACCTTTGATATGATAAAAATTAATAAAAAAATTATATTTTATTGAAAATCATCACATTAAAATAACGAGTTCGTTAAACAATATAACAATAGATCTCAAATTAAAAGTCCATGTACCTTAGAGTTCTAATTTATCTTTTAAGTGCGGTATTGGGTCGATTTCATCCCCTCACCTCCTTTTCTTCTTAAAATTGAATAAGAGTGACCCAAATCAAGCACATAAAAAATTAAAGGGATAATTATTATTTTGGAAGTATTAAGTTAGTATAATGTCAATACAAGTGTTTAAGTGTTTATTATTAAATAATTAAAAGACTTTGAACACATGCTAATTTGTAATCATTCTATATAAATAAAAAAATTAATAAGAAATTTGGCCCTTGAACATTTTGAAACTCGTAGAAATGGTTCGAATTTCTTAAATTTACAATTTAACCCTACAAACTTTACATGTCTTTCAATAATGACAAAATTTCTAATATTAAAAATTCTATGATTTGATTTAAGGTAAATTAGCGTTTAGTATCTAAACTATTGGTTTTGGTCCATTTTAATACAAAAACTTTCATTTTTTTTAAAACCATACATAAATTATCAGTTTTGTTCCTTTAGTATCTAAACTTTCAATTTAAGGTAAAGTTTCGAAAAAAATTGGAAATTTAGTTACTAAAACGGGTCAAAACTGATAGTTTAAGTACTAAACGCGTTAAGTTTTTAATGGGTACCAAAATGAAACAAAAACTAAATGTTATGATTTTAAAAAATTAAAAATTTAAGTCCTAAATTAAACCAAAACTTATAATTTTGGTACTAAAGCTTATTTTACCTTTTGATTTATTTAAATCATATTTCCATATCGGGTTTCATGGTGCCACAGTCCAAGCGAAGGAATATAAGCGATCATGGGCTGAACCTCATTACGATTTGAAAACATTGTGTCGGATCCCCCGGTTGTAAAAATTCTTAATTGCTCTGGGGTATAATTAAACTAAGGTTAAATTGTTTAGAGATGATGATGAATCTTAGCATTTCATCCATTAACATTGCGAACTTGTCAACCGTCATTTGTTTAAGAAGTTTCAACTTTGAATGCACTTGTCAAATGGTGGCCTTTTACAGCACTAATATAGCACTTTCGGTAGATTTGGAATTCAACTCTGGAGGTTTCAACCTCAAAGTGCACCACTTGAAGGTCTATCGAAGAGGGAGGCTCGGCTGCGGCCATGGACAAATTAATTCATGGATCCGATTCATCACGTCATTTATGATATCAATGAATCATGTTCTTTAATTTTAAAATAATTTCCAAATATCTATTATCTCCTTATTGACACGTAAGAAAGAGACGAATATTTACCGTAAAAATAAGATAAAAATATTATTAATTGATATCAAGAATATGAATGAACGGATCCATTTAATATTTTTTGTGTGGCTATGGGTGGTCAAGATTCCATGAACCTTTTTGAGTTTGAGGGCTGCACTTGCATGAGCTCATAGGGGTCAGGCTTAGGCGGCAGCCCCCACTAGAAACAACCTATATTTCTTTATATATTGTTTGACCAAACTCCACTTGGGCATTGCATGCTGCACTTTTACCGTCCCTACAACTCAGTCACGTCGTCGTCTTCCAGCGACGGTTCCGTCTATCTTTGGCTGACGTGCGTCTTCGCCTTATCTAATAACCGACAACTGCTCTCTCATTGCCATTTTTCTTCTTTTCTAAACCGACAACCGCTCTCTCATTGCCATTTTTCTTCTTTTTCTCCTACGAAAATTCATGTTTTGACAGCGATTCACATTTCTTGGTTTTTACATGATTGTAATAAATATTTTTTTAATTTGTTTAAGAATTAAATTATCTAAATAATTAAAAGAATCGTTGTTATTTACAGAGATCAATGATTCAAATTCAAAACACAAACAATTGCAAAAGTAATTAAATGTTCATATCAAATAATTAAAAATAATTAAATCAAATATATTTTATAATCATGTTAACTTAAAAAAAAACTCGGATGATCATATTTTATTTTATTATCATCATGTTTTCTAATTATATATTAATAAATTTTAAGATATTAAGTATACGACATTTGTTGTTGCTACTAATTTACATTGTGATATTTGTAAATTAATATTTTTTTCTTTTTTGTTCTTAATTTTATATTGTATTTAAATAATTCATGTAGGGTTTTTAAAGTATCACACGCTCTCATATAATTTAAATAATTGTTTTTCCTTCAAATAAATTAGATTAGCACTTATGCTTCAAATATCATTTTAAATCCAACAAATAATCAAATCTTATTAAGAAAGATATTCCATAAGTAAGAAATTAATTATACATCCATCAAATATGTTAGTAATTAATAAATCATATATGATAATCAATGGAATATTTAAACAAGTATGAATATACCATGTTATTGTATGATATTTGTTGTCAAGTAGCTAATTAAGAGTGATTTAAAGGACAACTCATGACAACAACTCATGAAAGATCCCAAGTGCAAAGTAGGGAAAATAAAGGAAAAATGGAATTAAATCAAATTGATTGTAGATATTATTAAAAAATATTAATATCTACTCCACGTGCCATCGAGTGAAAATCTTATGGATCGGCCATATGGACCACGTTTCAAAACTGGTTGTCTGAAGTTGTTATATTTTATATCCGAAATTTGGAAAAAAATAATTAAAAAAATAACCTTGACTATCACGTGCTAATATAGGATCTTTCTTAGCGTACACTAGTTGAACGCCCACCAAGTAAAAAAAATCCCACATTTATATATATAAGCACTTAGCGCCACCATAATTCTGTCACCTCTGTTTGCACTCTCTTTTTCTCAAAGAATCAAATCACTAAAAAGGCTTCGATTTCTTCAAAAAGAAAACCAGATTTGTTGAGGTGAATCCATGGAGTGGGTTCCAGGAGAAATGATTGGACATGGGAGTTTCGGCGCTGTGAATTTGGTGTTACCAAAAACAGGGTTTTCGAAATCTCCATTAATGGTCGTCAAGCGTTGCCAAACTCATAACTCGGCTTCACTCAGGCACGAGAAACGAGTGCTGGATCAACTCGGCTCTTCCCCGGGAATCATCCGTTGTTTCGGGGACGAGAATTCTGACAAGTTTCAATTTGTTCTTGGAGTATGCGGATAAAGGGAGCTTGGCCGATCACGTTAAGCGAAACGGCGGGAGATTGACGGAATCCGATGTTAAAAGATTCGCTAAATCGATACTCAGTGGGCTAAACTTTGTTCATTCCAAAGGGTTTGTTCATTGCGATGTTAAGCTTCAAAATGTTTTTTTCGGTAACGGTGGCGTCAAGTTGGCTGATTTGGATTGGCGAAGAGAAACGGTGAGAAACAGGGGAAGTTCGAAATCAGGGGAACGCCTTTGAACATGGCGCCGGAGTCCGTCAATGGAAACGTTATGATTTCCGGTGGATATTTGGGCCCTCGGCTGCGTCGTTGTCGAGATGTTTACCGAAAAACAGCTTGGAATTTGAAACCAGGGTCGAACATGGCAGATTTGTTGATTAAAATCGGGCTCGGCGATGAATTGCCAGGGATTCCCGGGGAGTTATCCGACGAAGGAAAAGATTTTCTGGGAAAGTGTTTTCTAGGGATCCAAGCAAGATGGACGACTGAGATGCTCCTGAACCATCCTTTCATGGCCGCCGACGATGAAAAAGCTGTTTCATTTCCTTCAACGTCTTCACAATGTTGTTTCGAAGAATTCTCGGAATCCCCGAGATGTCCTTTCGATTTCTCAGATTGGGTTTCAACTGATGAATCGGAAAATTCAAGCCGCATTTCATTAGCTTTGGATCGGATTGGAGAATTGGCTTGCGATGGGGCGCCTACCTGGAGTATTTGCGGCAGCTGGATCAGCTTGAGGTAGAAGAAGATGCCTTGATCAAAATTTGTAAAATTAATTAGAAAACATTTAGGTGGACTGACTTTCTATTTTTTGGTGACCAAGAGTTGTGATTGGTCACACATTGTACAGCCCATTATTTTATTTATTTATTAGCATAAATGATCTTATTTATTCTTGTACAATTCCCTTCTTAACAAATATATTGAAACTTAACTTCTCCAGAAAATCAAACGCGAATAATTTCTAGGAACATTTGAGTTGACCAATCCGCGTGTTATAGTATGAAAAGTCAAAGTTTGGGACTTTGTAATATTTGGAGTGTGAACCCTAGCAATGTCTAAAAAAACTTCCACATTGACTTTGGAACAAGGCAGGCCAACCGATAAGGAAGCAGGAGTTCCATCGCTACATTTCAACACTATGCTTTACCTATGAGCTTCCATAACAGGGTTTTTTTTACTCTCATTCTAACACCTAATGTAGATTATTTAAAGATTAGCATTCTTTTGTCACGTAAATAAAGCACGTAGATTATTTCAAAGTTATAAAATGGTCACCTGACCAATCATATGTTCCAAACTTGTCATTTTTCGTTAAAAATTTGATGACAGTCTGAGCCGATCATTAAACTACCGACTGAGATATAATAAAATATGATCTTCCAATTTCCTCCATCTAGGTTTAGGAAAGTTTTTTAACGAGGTCCATGCTCTTGTCCTGACGTGTATGAGCTAATAATATAGTACAAGATTCATTTAAAAAATAGATATATAATCTTAGAATCTCAAATGACTATCGTAACTCAGTTAGCATGTCAACGAAAAAAGTCAAGTTCGAAAATATTTTGTAACTTTTAATCGTCGATGTGTTAAGATAGAGTTGTTGCTCTATTAAGTGATAAAGCAGAAAAGAGAAAGAGTTAAGAAAAGCTTTAGAATCATTTTGTATTGAAAATCATTCTCACATCAAGTTCGAAAACAAGAGAGGATTTTATACTAAGCTGACTAACAGCTCTAACTGCATCCTTTGCCAACTTAATACGCAACGCCACATAAGCAAACACCTAACAAACTTTTAACAGCTGGCTACCAGACTCACACACTCATGCACAACATCTTAACAGACTCAGCAAGTGATTAACAAACACACGCACTCATGCACAGCAGCTTAACCAACTCAGCAAGTGATGCATTTCAAGCAATGCATTTCATACTTCAACACGATGGACTCAACAAAGCAATGCTTATAGTTGAGGATCATTTTATAACTTTTACTATTCTGATGACTCAACAAAATAGTACTCTCATAATCGAACTCAATAAAACAACGCTCTATAGCGGTGAACCATTATAGTTGGTATTTGCCTCTCCCCGTATATAAAATAGAAATAGAAAAAAATCAACTGATTAAAAACTAATTGCGATTTGCCGAAAACATGGTTTGAGATCCCAATTAAAGTAGCATAACACAGATTTGTATTCGCTAATTAGAATCCAAGTGGGACCAACGACAATAATTTAATCCCCACAGATTTAGGTGTTCTAATTCACCAAACCCCTCTTTCTTTGGTTCCGAAAAACAAATTAATTAGTAATAATTAGGGATTATCATATAAAGTATCTAAAACTAAACCTAAATACTAAAAGTATACCAAATCACATGGAAGGATTAAATACTGGGAATCCTCGTCTATATGTAGTTCACATAATGGCACGCACGTGATTAGCATGCAACATACATTATTATATGTACACACAATATGGCTATATGGTAAATTCACTGATACGAGTCTAGGATGAATTTTAATAATATGGAGTAATTATAAGATAATATATTTATAATTTTTTTTAACTAATTATGATATATATATTCTGTAGACGTAATTGTTCAAACTCAGAATCTCTAGAGAAATAATATTATCTTCTATCACTGAGGTCTGAGGTCACTTGATGAATTTGAGTGTAAAATATTAAATAGGCGCATAGTTAAAAATATTGATATCTAAGGTATTATGATAATTTAAAAAAACACACTTTTATAAAACGTGCTAAATGAGATTATACGCTACAATAACATATCAATGTGCGCGTTAATGTTGTTAAGTCGAGTTATAGAGAATTCAATGCCTTTAAATAAAATTAGAGTTGTGATTTTAGGATAAAAATTGTTTTGTGAAAATTTTGTAATATATTCAAAAATATAATCTAATTTAACTTTAGATATAATTAAAATTTATGTGATTATTGAACATAAAAAATATCATGTTACTACTACTGACGATGGTGATAATAATAATAATAATAATAATATCCCATTGTTAATTGTTTCTTAAATGATTTTCTTAAAGGTATAGTATTTAAGAAATTGTGAAGATTTCCTTCACCTAATCATGATTGTGATCATCGTTAGATAATGCCCCTTATTCATGCAATTCCACCCAAATTTTAAATTCGTAAATATTTAACGTATACTGAAGTTCTTTTAATAAAACAAAAAAATAATAATGGCAAACTATTTATTTGGTCACTCCTATATTTAATTTATGTTATGATCAAACTATTATTATATTTTCAAAATAACATCCAAATATACTTTTTTATTCTATTTTGGTCACCAACCATTAAAAAATTAATGATGATGCTGCTATAGTTTTTTTATTATATTTCGATGTTGACGTGGCGGGTGACCAACTTCAGCATCACCTTTAATTTTCTAATGGGGGTGACCAAAACAAAACTAAAACAAAGTATGATTTTGAAAAAGTAATAGTTGGATGACCGAAATAGAAACAAAATAATAGATGGATGACCAAACAAGTAGTTTTCCTTGATAATAATTAGGGCCAAATGAGATTTTAGAATTTTGCAAAAACACGTAGTTTTTAAGGCAACATAAAACTCCAATTTATTCGGTACATTTACTCCACTTCAACATCGCCCTATTTAGTTTTTAACTTGGTATTTCTTCCTAACTTGTATTTACCTTAGAAAAATATTGTGAACAAATGTCACCTTATAATTACCCTAAACGGTTTAATTTGAATTTTAACTAATAATATACATGGTAATAAATAAATATGCATGTCATACATCTTAGTGCCACATGAACCTCTATTCATTCAAATAAAATGTGTACGTCAATGATTAAAAATACTGTGAACAAATGTCATCTTATAATTACCTTGTTTAATTTGAATTTTAACTAATAATATACTTGGTAATTAAAATGCATGCCGTACATCTTAGTGACACATGAACCTCTATTCGTTCAAATAAAATGTCTTACTCGATTTAATTCATAAACGAGGTTAAATAATGCAAGAAATGTTTCAAGTCATGTCAGATGACATTGAAATTTAGAATGTTAAATGGTGAATTCTTTCAATGAATGTGAACAAAAAACAGTCAATTAAGTCTGCAATAAACATGAATTACAAGAGTGGAGATGACAATGATGGCATCCCCAGTAACATGGCAACATTCATTCTTCTTATCGACCATCAATGCGAATGAGAATGATCTTTCCAAGTTTTACCTGTGAAAGAATGGCAAAGAATTGAATGTAGGATGTAATAAATAGTCAGGTTAGGCAAGTTTCTTAGCTCGTCCGCTCGACGGAGCGCCATCCTCTTTCTTGGACCCAGATGCCTCGGGTTTTCTAGCCCAGGCAGGAGCTCTGTCTGGCTCGTAACGGTAGTCGTAGAACAGTTCCTCTCCTGCAATTATTCGTTCTTTGGCAAATATACCCCACGGTGATCCCCTGCAACCATAATTACTGCGAGACAGTTTTTCAGCTCGAGATCGGAATGAAAAATGGCAAAAACAACCATGTGGGCCTCCAACAAATACTGATAAATAAATAGTCGTTCTTGCATGAGGTGAATATAGTGTACCTTCGCATAGCAATTAGGCTCGGGAGAATGGTTGGCAAACTTCAATTGTCACCCTTTCGGTATGCATCAAGAACAAACTGAAAATGACAGAATGATGGAATCAAAATTTGCTAGGAACATAAAAAGAGAGGTTACATCTTCCAAAGAAGGATGAAAGGGAATGCCTGATCATTCAGATTGAAGAGAATGAAGAATTTCACGGTCATATATCTTTCCACGCTTATCAGCTTCCCTATGGGAAATCAGCTCTCCAGTGTACTCACCAAGGTACTCATGCTTCCCGACATTATTCTGAAGAATGAACAAAACTTAAACACCAGGCTGAAAACAGAAAAAAGCACGATTAAAAAGACAAGTTCTTAAGTTACCTTCAGGAAAGCTCCCCATCCAGAAACGTCTGATCTTCCAAGCAAGACCTGTACATGCATCGGAAAAGCCTTGTCAGCACAAAGATATGAATATTCGCTACCATAATCTGCTGGTATCGATTAGATACAGTCTACTGCGCAAAAATTAAGTATAAAAATGATGGGCACTGTTTCTTAAAAACAGTTTGAAGCATATTTACAAAACCGTACATATGCACTCATCAATTAAATGCAGAGTAGAAAACACCATTACCCTTTGTTGTTGTTTTAGAAGAAGCTTCATATTTCTGCATTCATAATTGTCACCTCTTTGTGGTGGAACCCCAAGACTACCAATGCCATCACCACAACTGCAGAAGCTAATTTCAAAGGATCAGATGCTAGAGGCGATATGAAGCTTTTATCAGGAAGAAAAAAAATCAAAGTCAGAGCTCACCTGACCCAACAATTTCTACAAACATCTGGATCACATTCCCTGTCTGCAGCAAAACATGGACACTGACGGCTTCGGCATCGACTTTTAGCACAATGACAACCTCTAAATCGATTCTTGCAACTCTTAGGACATCTAGATAAACATGCAAATATTTTTTTTTATTGTTAGATAAACAAGCAAATATTAGTGCACAGAATAAATGGATCAACATCATCATCAATGCACATTTTTCACCATAATCTATCAAGATGACAAGATCTAAGACATCCAAAGAATCAGAACTGATAAGGACAGAAGAATGTATTGATGACATATTTTAACACACTTCAGCTTGAAAAAAATAGCTCACCCGCAGTATTTTCACAGCATGTTCCATTTAAAAGGCAAGAACATTGCTTCCCACAAGCAGTTTGACAACTACATGGATTATACTGCCGACATGGCTGATCTTTCTTCTCAGTAATCCTTTTCCTGATTGAATGATATGCAGCTGATTTCCAGGTATATTTCAAACGACGGACTCTACCCCTTCTTCGTAGGAACCTTGATCTCCGTCTCACTTCATTATTTCCCTAGAGGTATTAAAAGAAAATAAAAGAGAATTGGAACTCAGTGACAAAAATGGTAGAATTATATAGTTTAGCAAAAGGTTCTCATGTCAGAACCTTCAAAGATAATAAATTACTAACAATAGCTCCATTAAGGTCATATTTAGAGCACCCTTCAAGAAGAGATAGAACACCATTGGCTGAATGGCAAGCCAGTTTATTGTCAGTACCAGTCATGTATTGGAAAACCTCCCAACATGTCTTCAAATCGTTTAAAAGATTTCTGGCAATCAAACAGCTGTATAACAAAGAGTAGACTATAAGTAGACGGAATCAATTTACAGGAAGGAAACCGGAAAACTATTACTGCAAACAAAATTAAAAAAAAATGGTGTTACTTGCAAAGAGAGGGTGATCCACAAACAACATAAAGTAACTCTTAAACTACGAATCTTGATTATTGTCTGAATTTTCAGAAAATGAGGGGAAGGAAATAAACATAGCTGCAACTTTTAAAAAAACACTTGTGGCAAGATGCAGAAATTTGTAAGGTGGAAATTCGAACAAATGAATTTGATGATAGTGGATTCTTTAACGGATAATAACAATAAGCAGGCGGCAGATTTCATGGAATTCATTCACTCAAATGCAATGCAGATTCTATCTAGTCAGTATGAAAAGCAATTCATTAAAATACAAAGTGGTAATTTCCTTAAACTAACCTGTTCCTGCCAAAAATCTCCACACCTTTCTCAAAAAGACCTTTTTCAATAGCTTTCCAAGATTTATCATCAGTAAGTTCTTGTTTACCTAAATTTTCATCCACAAACTCTTCTCTTCCCAGACAATCACTGCTACTAGTCAAAGCCAGATCATTAACAGTTTCACTAGGGGGAACTTCTCCTTGCACTCCTTTTAACGACCAGTCTTTTCTCCTAGACCTTCCTGTGTTTAAAGATTTTACATCCTTACGTGAAGAAGACGTTGAATCATCATTTTGCGTTCGTGGACTAGACCTGAGTTTCATATCTGTAGGTGAAACACATCCACTCACAAGAGAATCGAATTCAGAAGCTGTCATCTTCTTCTGCCTCTTGCGCATGCAAACTAAACACATTCAGCAACTTGCTTGCTATTTCTCTTGAGAATGCCAGGTTTTCTGGCAATTTATTTTTAGGAGGTGATAACCAGGAAAGGGGAGGATTCTTTTTGCCCGGTTCTAATCTCTGAGTCACTACTTTCTGAAAGATTTCTAGCATCGGATGAAGCACTTTCACTTTGGCTTGACTTTGCTTTCTTCCTAGCAGATTTCTTACTAGATGATATTTGTGCTCCAACACTATCGGATGAAGAATTTGACTTGTCTTCAGGATTCATTGAAGACCTAACTGTGTCATTTCTTTCCGACTTAAGCACCTATCATTAAACAGATCAATCCTATATAAGTATAAGGAATTCAATATTTAAAGAGATAAGAGATCAGCAAAACATATACCAAACGATAGCAATGCAGACCACAAGGTGCATTCTCTTCATCTGGATGGTTCCATGGATTTTGTTTATCAGTCTGAAAAGTATAATGTCCTGAGAAAATAAAATCTAGGCACCTAGCAGCATATTCTACAAATTATAAACATTTAGAATTGCATGCTCACAGGAAAGATGAGGTCCTGAGAGCATCCATGTAATCTGCAATCAAAGACCTTCCAAGTACAAGAAAATACGATACAATTAAAGAAGACTACAAAGCAACACATAATATGATAAAGAGCAAGAAAAATGCTTACAAGGCACCGTCGACAAAATAAATTGTCGAAAGAATCAAGTGCTGCTTCAAGATCCTTTTCAACAAAGGAATTCCAATTTTGTACTTCAGTATCCCAATTCTTAGAAGCTCCAACATCCTTCTCCTCCTTCATAAGAGTTTCGTATCTTGCCTGTATAAAATGTTTGATGGTGTTTCATATCTCTGTAAATCCAGCAGAAAGAAAATGGGGAACAGCTGGACCGAAGTTTACACTATATGACCAATTTTATCAGGGGGAAAAATGAGCAGGAGAGAAAAACAATCCCATCAAAAACTAATTTTAGCTGCCAAAAATGAAAGAGAAAAGGCCGCTAATACTTAAAAAAAAGTTCAAAGGTTGCAGTTTCCAGCAAGTGTGCGTACCTTGACTTCAGCAGGACTACTAGACAAACACTGTGCTAGTGATTCCAGCACCCGATCAGATAAACCAACATCCTTGATAGTCATTCTGGCAATTTTATAACAGGATGCGCGAAACATTGGCAATAATTAGATGGAGTTCAGACATCAATCTTAAGAAACTTTGTAAGATATGTTATGGCGTTATTGGTCCATAAGTCAATATGAATAATAATATAACAAGAAGATACATGAAACTGTATTGCAAAATGAATTAAATTTCATAGAACATGTGAAACATCATGCAAAGATAGCTTATAGGTTCACGAAGTAAATAACAACAGTTCTGCAACAATTTTAAGGAAATCACAATTTGATTCAATGTAGCATAATTAACTAGGCATATTTTTCCTTTTAAAAAATAAATTTAAGCTTGTTTCCACCAAATATCATCAACTGTAGAACTAAAAGCTCATTTCCATCTGTTGACAAAACCTGACAGATTCCTTGACCCCATTATTTTTGGAAGACATCCCTAAAAATCTGGCAGTGGATTATGGAAAAAGTTCCTAAAACTGACAAATCAATGCAAATTGTAAATACAGAAACCAATTCTGATTTCTTTGTAATTTAGAAATTCCTAGTTTTTGCTACATTCCAAAAATAATTGTATACCCTTGCAGGCTATAAAAGGTTGTAATAGATTGTTCCTCAAATTGTAATAGATTATAAAAGTGATTCAAAGAGCAAAAGCAATGGAATCTGATTAGTAGACTCATGAGCAACCGACCATATGACAAACTCCTCAAATCAATTTGCATCCTATACCACATGTCCCAAGAATCAAATAAAAAAAAAACCAATGGAACATTAAACACCATTGTCAGAAAAGGAATCATAAAACCCATAACATCATTGCCTTTGACATCTATTCATGTCCCCAAGTTGTACTACAGTGTTGTCTATGAAGAGATCACTTCTGACCTAAATGTTGTGTTACTTTTTTTATCTAGTTCACTGTGTATTTTAGGATCAGACCACGGAAAAGATGACTAGGCATGGTAAGCTGTAGGATAGAATTTACCATCTAGAAGCAACAAATGGAAACCATAAAACTAGTTATATTCCTCAAACTTATTGTAGATTGGAGTTGTGTAAATATAAAAATCATTTTGTTTTCTTTGTAATTTAGACTTAGTTTTTGTCATGTTCCAAAATAACTGTATACCTTTGTAGACTATAAAAGGTTGAAAACCAATTGTCAATAAACAGAAGTGAGAACAATTTTGTCCACCGCCAAAAATATTAACTAATTAAAATGCCAAACATTCAAAAGGAGAATTGAGGCCCTAAAGAAGTAGAACATTCACAAATCTAAGCAAATTAAGTAGCAGATGAGTCATGAGTCTTCTTCATCTCTAATTTTCCATTCAGAATAATTGATGTCTTACCCAATTTTTTGATGGAATACTTACAGAATGTATCTCATAATTACCAATCCCTTTAACAATCATTAATTCAAAATGACACACGTATATTATGATACTTTTGTCGTTAATATTCAAAATACATTTTTATCAAGTTGACAAAATTATAATTACTGCAGATCGTACATGCTTCCAGAATATTTTCAGGTTTCTACACTAAAACGGGTAGTAAAAGCAACGAAATATACTTCGAGATAGAAAAAGGAAAACAAAAAACATAAACATGATGATAATAATAGATAACGCGACTATACCAACCGGAGAATAAAGTCTTCAGATTCAACAAAATCCTTTTTATCTTCATCTTCCTCATAACTTCCTCCTCACTGTCACTGCAGATAAGTGCTTCACCACCATTTTGATCATAGTATATTCTCCTTCGACCCACCACTGATGATCCTCTGTCATTCTTTGATTTCTACAGCCAAAAGAAATGAATTTAGTTTATCCTTTTCATAGAAATTCAAAGAAGAAAGCTATTTTATTACTTGATAGTTGAGACCATATCCTTCAATTTTTCATATCTGTTTTCTAAATTGGATAACACAATAGACATCCTAGAAGCAAGATTGAAACAAGTCTTTCTGACTAGCACTCTATATAAAATAAAGAAAGATAATAAGAAAACATAATATAGAAAAATTCTAGTTATCCTCACAAACCTGTCTAGAAATATCCATGTCGTATAAGGTGGCAGCTTTTTCATTTCTGTAAGCTTAATAGGACGAACAGCATTCTTAACAGGAATACTAGACCCCATAAGAACTGCTGTAGAAGCTTCTTGATAGTTATAACCATCCTTAACCACATTACTTAAGTCAATTCCATTTTGCATACCAATAGCATCATTTTGCCTCTTTGTCAATAGATCAGTAGCACTATCGGTATCACCAACCCAATTGCCTCTTCTTTCATTTGACAATTTATAAAGATGGCTTGTTATACCACCTATTTTTTTCCTGTTTTCTTCCAAACTTTTCTGGAATCAAATGAACTGAAATAGATTAGCATGTACAGCCTTTATTTAAGCTGCCAACAGAATCAGATAACCCAGGAATCACCTTTACAGAAAGAGATCGATCAGCTGCAACTTGCTTCTTTAACGAATCAATTACTGATAAAATCTCTTAGAACTCACAGTTAGTTCTTCAACTTGTGTCATCTGTGTAAAAATGAAAATTCCAATCAAGCTTATTATCAAGCATACATAATTCAAGACAGAAATATGTTACCTGTAACAAAACAAAATTGTTGAACAAAGACTTCTAAAATTAACAAAACAAAGACTAAAACCATTTTAGTCGCATTTTAGGCTTACAAACTTGTCAACTATACACTGGTTTTTAGTGACGTAATAATCCATAAGATAAGCCAAACTTAACAAAATGCAGCCAGATCCTACAATCAAATAATTTCAAAATCGAGGAAAAATTCGAGACAAACAAAAAAGTTCAAATGATAATGAAATATTCGTCTGACGAACGTCAGACAGAGAAAGAGAAATCGAGAAGTGCGAGACTTACCGGGGAATCCTTATGAGATTCCGATCCATCCGCCGAAACAGAAGGCGAAGATTTCGATGTCATGTTCGGAGAGAGAACCGGTCAGAGTCCGAGAAAGTAGGCTGGAATACCCGGATCGGAACCCGATTCATAAGAAGACAATGCCGGATCCGGATGAGCAAAACAAGAAAAACTAGGTTTGCCGGAGAATATTTGGCGGGCCGAGCTTCAAACCCTAGTTGTAATAACTCTCTTTCCCTCTCTAGCAATCTCGTAGGATCTCTCTCTCTTCTTCTTTTTTGTATTAATTCATTTTTCTCTCTCTTCTAGAGAGTCTTTTTAGATTAAATTATTTTATTTGGAGAGAAGGTAAATAATATTTTGGGGGGAAGGCACTCTGGTTTGAATAATTTGATTAATGGTAGCACAAACATGAATACTTTGATTAATTGATTAAATATGTTTTTTTCAAGTAGTTTGACTTTAATTTAAAAGAATAACAGATCTACTATTTAATCAAACTAACAATTGGGGTTGTTAGATAAAAATGATTTTAAGTATGTTAATTTCAGTTTATTTTGTAATACATATGTGATATATATATATATATGAAAATCAGAATAAAATAGAAGCATATTATTGTAATATTGTAACCAATTAAAACAATTAATTTGTTCCAAATTAAATAGATTTAATAATTTGAGGATATTTAAATCAATATACATACTTACCACTATGTGGTCATTTTCCTTGGATAAGAAAAATCAATTCTAAAACATGTGGGGTTATAGTGTATGAAAATAACTAAATTCCAAACAAAAAGTAGCACTAGCATGTTAAAGTATTTTTTTTATTGTTAAATTTATTGAGTGATTTTGTTGATAGATAATAATAATATTTTTTTAAATGATTTATATTTGAATATTTACGTTTGCATAATATATGTACATTATCGATAAATCATGTTGTGTTTTAACATCTTATTATGCATTCATGCATAGAACAACCTTATACTTTATATTTATTATAATTAAAACTATGGAAAATGGTCATTTTTGTTCTTATAGTTTACCTAATTTATCACTTTCATCCTAGTCGTATTTTCATATCAATTCAGCCATTGAAGTTGCTCAATTGCGTTATTTTATACTCTACCCCTAACTTAAAACCTTAAATTATAAATCTTAAACCCTAAATCATAACCCCCGCAACCTTTAATAAACCATAAACCTTAACATCTAAATCATAATTTAGGTGTATGGTATAAATTGATGCAATTAAACAATTTTAAAGATTAAATTGATACAAAAATATAATATGGACGAAAATAATAAATTGAATCTATTACATGAGCAAATGTGACCCTTAAACCTAAAACTATTTATATTGAATATTGAGATTGTTGTAGATTGTAATAAAATCATCATCGAACGATATTGTTATTATAATTTGATCAACGTTCTGGATTTAGAATTTTAAAAATACAATAGCATAAAATATTTAATGAGCTTTTTTTGATATTGTATTTTTATCTAATCTGATAAAATTAATCTTTACTTAATCAGAAAGACTAATGTTTATAAAAAGATAAACCTCAAAAATCACCCTAACTACGTCATTTAAAATTAGGGATGTGCATGGGACCTAAAATCGACGGGTTCTGACTCGATCCGATTGGATATGGTTTTTAAAAAATCGGATTTGGATCGGTTCGGTTTGGGTTTTTTAATTGTGATGTTCGGGTCGGGTTCGAGTTTAGGGTGAAAAATATCCGACCCGAAAAAAAAAATTATATCTTATATATTTAGGAATAATTACAATAATATTCCTCTATATATTTTTCCAATTAAGTCACTGTTTTTTATTGAATAAAAATATTTTTTTGTTATTTCGGGTTGAGTCGGGTTTTTAAGTTATATATCGAGTCGGTGAAATCTTGTTTTGGTCGAGTCAGGTCTCGAGTGGAGGATTCCTTACTCTCGGGTCGGGTCGGTTGACCAAAAACCGGACCATGCCCATCCCTATTTAAAATAGCTATTTCATTAGCTAAAATGAGTTTAACTTTGAAGTTATTACTTATACAATATGGGACCAAAAATAATGGCACGTATTAATTTTCCCCCACCGGACGTGTACAAAATTGCAATGCAGTGTCAGCATTTAAATTTATCTATCAAAGAGATAGGGTAAACTTATTTAGAAGTTAGTAATATTTTGGATAAAGTACATAAATGATCCCCCAATTATAGAATATTACTTTATTAAGTCCTTCGACTATTAAAAGTTATAAAATTATCCACTGACTATAGGAAATTGATTTGTTGAATCCCTTGACCATTAAAAGTTACAAAATGATCACTCAACTGTTCATTATGTTCTAAACTCGTACTTTTTTTGTTAAAAATTTGACGACAATATGAGTTGTACGTTAACCTGCTAACTGAGATATGATAAAATATAATCTCATAATCTCAAACGACTGTCATATTTCAATTAGCATGTTAACATTCAACTCGAACGATCGTTATTTTTTAACGAAAAATGATAAGTTTTGAACATAATAAATAGTTATGTGATCTTTTGTAAATTTTAATAGTCGAGTGATTCAACGAAGCAACTCTCTACAGTCAAAGGACCATTTATAACTTTTAATAGCCAAGAGATTCAATAAAACAATATTATATAGTTGAGGACCATTTGTGTACTTTACCCTAATATTTTTAGTCTTTAAATAGCCCTGTTTTGAAAACCGGACCGACCGGTTCAACCGGGAACCGTTGCCTAGTCCGGTTTAATCTAAATCGGTTGAACTGCTGAACCGTTCGAACCGGACCGGCTGAAAACCGAAAAAAACTGGAAAAACCGGAATTTTTTTAATAAAAAAAAAATAAACCAAACGTCGTTTGTTAAACGGGCCAAGTCGAACTCGAGTATTGCTGAGCTCGACTCGAACTTGAAAACTTTAAAAGTAAGCTCAACTCCACTCAAAACTCACAAGTTAAAAATTATCAAGTTCAACTCGAACTAGAAATATAATATTAAAACTTGAACTCAAAAATGCTTGAAATAAAAAAAATTAGAAGCTCAATAGAAGCCTAAAATTCGAGCTTGATTGAAGTGAAAAAATAGTTCACTCAGTGCTCACCAAAAGGCTCTATGATTTTGAATGTCAAATTATCTCTATTATTTATAGAAGTTAGTTGTGATGCTATTCTATGTTTCTTAGCAATGTGAGATTGTTTTGTTCTCATATTTTTACTCTTTAGACTTTTAGGATGCTCTTCTATGTTTCTTAGCCATCTGGGATTGTTTTTAAAAAAAATTAAACCAAACAATATCATTTTGTTATGATTTTTTAGTCCCAATTTTATTTTTTAATTATAGTTATATAATTATATTTATTATTTAATATGTTTTACCTTAAATATTATGTTGTAGTTAATTTGAATCATTTTGTTTCACTTG
Organism: Hibiscus syriacus; assembly: GCF_006381635.1. Classification (NCBI taxonomy): domain Eukaryota; kingdom Viridiplantae; phylum Streptophyta; class Magnoliopsida; order Malvales; family Malvaceae; genus Hibiscus; species Hibiscus syriacus. The sequence goes on along the minus strand of NW_024063172.1, from coordinate 1,462,896 downwards.
ATTTTATGGTTTTTAATTTATATATGTTATGACTTGCTTTGAATATAACTTGTGATATAAAAAATTATTTTTTATTAAATATTTTTGGTATTTTTATTTAATTTTTTAAATAATTATGACGTCGTCCGGTTCTTCCGACCGGTCAGACCGGTTAAATCAGTGAACCGATAGCATGACCGGTTTGCTAACCGGTCCGGTTCTGAAAACCATGTTAAATAGCTTAAAAACTAAATTTATCTTGTCAAACTAGGAAGACACGTAAGCAATTGTAATTCATTTCATTATTAACAATAAAAAAGTAGTTTTAGGAAATTCATGAACAAGTTCCTCCACCTAAATACAGATTAAAGTGAAATATTGATGAGTCGAAAACTTATTAGGTAGCGAAAGGAACAAGACATTAATGTAGTTGAACATATGTGTATGGTCCAAAAAAAGGACGTAATAATTTGAAACATAGACCAATCTTGAAAAAATTAGTTTTATAGGAGTTACGTTTCTTTGTATTATTGGTTGGAGAGAGAGAGAGATGGACAATTATTTTGCAACATTTGGCATTATTCCCCTTGCTTATTGTAGTTTCTTTTAGTACCATTAAAAATATCTACCCTAGAATCCAAATAACTTCCAATGCATTCTTTAAATTTGGCAATGTTGAGACCCACGTGGTGCCATAATTGACGGACGAGATGAATGCGGATACCTAGTCTTTTATTGATTTAATATTTTTTTATCTACAATTTACTTATAATCACGACGGGTAAAATATAAATATATATTTATATTCGTATCAGTCCATGTAGGTACATTTTTAAATTCACTCCACACCCGTTATTTAACAGGATACATGTTATACATCTCGTATTCATCTATATTTGTTCATATCCGTCTGACAATACACTCAATTCTAAAAGTTGAGAATATCAGATAGGAGAAACAACAATCTTCAATTCTAAAAATGTCTATACACTAACACTTGGTCAAATTACAAGTCATATTCTATAAAGTCTTAACATTTACATAATAGTATTTGAAATTATATCTAAATTCATAATGATCCAAAAATTATATGGTGGGTGGTTAGTGAGTGGGCGGATGTGGAATGGTCGAATGTGAAGTGGTTAAGGTCTCAAACCCATCACCTACCCACTACTCACGGAAGGTATGATTTTTTACATCCACACATGTCCACTACGAACTAAACATATAGTCATTCCCGCCTCAATTCGAACGAGTGTGGTGTGAAATCTATAAAATTGTATCCGTCTACCATTCATGGTACAATTATGTGTACCAAAATAGATAGAATAATTTCATTCCATTTAATTTATATTTGATTAAATTTTATAATATTTAAGTTAAAATAATTTTTTAAACTTTAACGACAAAAATAGTAATAAGAAAAAAATTGAGTGATGAAATTTAAAATTTATCCTATCGCTAATTGTGCTTTTATAAAAAGTGAAAGAAAATGTCCAAAGAACAACCACGCCAGTGAGGTCAATCAGACACGCAAAACTCTTTTTAGGGTAAACTTGCTAGTTAGTCATCTGAATATTAGTATGATTTTAATTGGATCACTCGATTTTAAAAGATTATAAATTGGGTATTCAAGTTATTAAAGGTATTTTTTTATTAAGCTAAGGTATTACAAAGTATATTGTTCTAAATACTCATTCATTTGACAATGAACATAATGAACATTCAATCATCCTGCTGCAGCCATCGATGCTCAAACCTGTAACCTCTAAGAAGAACAAAGATTCTTTTAACTACTGAAGTAACAATTTGATCATCTATCATTAATTTTTACATAAAAACTAGCTTAATAATTAATAAAATTAATATAATAACACAATCAATTATCAATATTTATATATGGTTCAAGTTCTAAATAAACTCTAACACATGTCGAATTTAAGAGAAATACATAATAATTATGAATTCATCATTTATGTACTTAATATAATATTTAATCTACAAAACATACTTTATATACAAGATGGCTAACTAAAACACAAATTACGTATCTAAATCCAATATTAAGGTCCAAAGTAGAAACGATAATCATGATAATGAATAAGTGCTATATTGATCAATCATAGTGACATTAAATCTAATCATGAGAAATTAAAAAAAATGTTAAACGATCGACAAAGAGCACAAAGCCAATGAAATCATGTTGAAAAAAAGTTATTGAAAACTAATACACAAACAAAAATAAAAGAAAAATAAGGAATACAGACGATCGATAATTAATATTAAAATTCATATCACCTTCTCTAAGCATATTAAAAAAGGTAAGCCACAAAATAAAATGTAAGAATATTTAAGATTATTTTTAATAGATTAATTTAGAATATCTGAATTTAGGTGATTTTGTATAAATTTATTAATAGTCAAGTGAATGGTTTATAACTAGTATAATTGAACTAATAATTAAGATATATGTAAACTTGGACGGATTAATTCTAGATAGTGTTCATACATAGTTGGACTCAAATAACTAAGTTTAGGCTAAAACATGATTTATACATTAACGGTTAAATTTATTTTTAATTACATAAAATATAGATTTTTAATTTTACTGCATTTTATTACATATAAATGTCTTTAGAAAGAGCAATGGGGTGAAGATGAGAAGTCCCTCTCACCATTATGCCCATGTCGGCTGCTTGATTTTGGTTCTAAAAATTTATACAAAACAATATTTTTTTTTAGGTTATCTTGTAATTATTCTGAACTATTAAAAAAATAAAAAATTACAATTATAAACCAAAAGACAAGAAATTGCAATGAAAAATTCGAAATTTTCGTTAATTTTTTTCTGGAGGAGAAGTTGCAATGAAAAAACAAAGTGGTAGTTTTAGTTAATGAAAATCTATTGGCTACATGTTTTTGGTTTAGATAGGGTGGGACGGTGTCATGAACGAATGGAGCCTGTTTCTCTGCTGCCATGTCTGGTGAGTTGGTTTAATCTGCATAGGGAATCCTGATGATGCTGCCGCTGCATTTGCAATCAATCGGGGAGGACCCGGTTGTCGTTGTTGAGCACTCGTCGAAAGCGAAAGATCACTCCCGATTCGGACTCCGTTGCTGTTGCTTGCAAATTGATTCTGAAACATTTACACAAGCTTTAGTTAGCTCAAGTTTCCTGACACAATCCGTATCCGACACGTGAATCCAAGTTGAGTGATATAGTCATTAACACAAACCTGATAGGTCGATGGATAGACAACGTGCGGAGGAGGACGAATATGGAACATATGGCTCTCTCCAGGTCTTCTCAGCTGTCCATATCTTAGCATTTCACTGGACCTAACCGAGACCGGAGGTTGAATTCGTCTATCTGATGTTCGACGAGGATCGTCACTTCTACGAGCCTGTTCTTGCTGCAGGATTGGCTGCTACACAATCAACAAAAAAAAATGAACATATCCATTTTGAACACTTGTACTCGAGTCTGAATAACGTACTGAAAATGAGTACCTTAGGCCTAAATCCCTGATATTGCTGATATGTTTCGGGTGGTGAATTTCGTTTCTCGGTACCGGATTCCAGATTATTTGGCTTTGAGACTGTATTCCCCAAGCTCAAATCAAGATTGTGATCCCCAGCATCGGCAGGAATTTCTAGACAATAAGAGGATACAAGAAAACTATGAAAACTCTTTTCAAAGGATTCAAACTATGGAAAATTTTACTGACCGCCATTGTTGAGCTCATTGTCGTAACTGGGATCAAAGTTGGTGACGGCATCTTTCCCGTTGCTCTTGATTGCAGCTTTATCGTAAGCCCTGCAGAAGGGACCAAATATTAAAATCCACACGACTTTGCGTCAGATTCAAAAAATTTAAAAGCGCGCGCACGCACACACACGACACACCTTGCTGCTTCAATCTCAGTGTTGAACAACCCTAAATAAACGTACCTGTAAAACCAAATAAAATAACAAAAGAAAATCGTGTCGATATGAAGTTTTTGAATCGACTAGTACTTATGGGTTCAAGTAATGCTACTTTTTGCCTAGTAATTGGCCGAGTCGAGCTTCCCATCTCCCACACTTGTGCAGGGTGACTCCCCTGTATTTGGAGCTTCCTCTAGGAAACCCAGTACTTTGCCGGCGAAGTACGTGCACAAATTCTTCCTTGGTCAGATTTTTCATCTGTCACACCATAAAATCAAATCCATATAATATCATTCAAACGGTAGAACCGAGTCAAGTTTCTCACCTGTTTTAAATCTGACTCGTAATCTTCTATATTGAAATTAATGTCAGCTTCAACTCCCCGAAACTTTATAGCAGCTCTATCATAGCTCTGGAAAGAAAATAAAAGGGAAACTTTTTCTTAAAGAAGAAACTTGTTTGATTCTGTTTTCTTTATCATTTTACAATGAGTTCTATCATTTTTACCGAGCAGCTGCATGTGCTGCGTCGAAGCCACCTATAAGATCACATCCATCGTCAGAAAATAAAATTAATAATAAAATTAAAAAAAATATTAAAAGACAGTCAGACATACCTAAATAAACTTGCTTTCCACAATCCCTGTACGTTAAATTACAAAACACATAAACTAACCTTAAAAAAATCCAGGTCTTTATTGTAATGAAAATGAGAAATAAATAAAAAAACTAACCAAATATGAGACTCCCATCGGCCGGTTCTTCTATAAAAGGTAACGCCTCTATACTGAGAGCTTCTCGATCTCGGTCCTCGCCGGCTTTTCTTCATCGGCCTTGAAGATTCGACTGAATTTTCGCCGGTAACATTGAGCTCCGATTGGCAGAATTTGACACCAACCCAGTGAGCCCGAGGGAACCCGGGTTCGGTTCCACCCGAAGTGGGGCTCCCCATTTCCGGGTCTTCTTCTTCGAGTGGGAACAACTGCCGGGTTACCGGGGTCGGATCATCGCCCTCCATGGGTTCCTCCTCCTCCTCCACCGCCTCTTCTTCCTCTTCATGATGAAGAACCGAGAATCCAAAAATCTTGCTTTGTTTCTTGTTTAAAGCTGTTTTAACTCTCTTCCCATCTTCTTCATCGGATCCATCCTCGACCACACCACGGCCGGGGGCTCAAATCCGACATAGACCCGACACGTTTACCCTTATCTTCATCTCCACACCCCTCGAATTCATCGACTCCAGGTTTATCAGGACAGTCATTAAGATCCCACATTCTTTTTCTTCTCTTTCAAAAAACCCTCAACTTATCAACTCAACCAAAACAACATATAATTCAATAACCGAACTTCAAACAACCACGATCACCATCTTCTCTCAAGAATCAAAACCCAGAAAATAAAGAGAGCTAAAAAGCTCTTACTTTATCTCAGCATATAATGCTAAAAATAAAGGGAAGAGGTTGTGTTTTTAAGAGTTAGCTAACGCTAGTAAAGGTATGAAGGATTGAGGCAGAGGGATCTAGTTCTTGTTAGGCAGGGTTTTATATCAACAATAATGGCGAATAAAATGAAGTTTCATCTGTTTTTTTTTTTGGGTTAAAGTTATTAAAGTTTCATCTGTTTTTTTTTTGGGTTAAAGTATCTCTTTGCTTCTCTCTTTCGTTATGCCTAGGTTCTTTGTTGCTTTTAACTCAATGCTTGCTTTTTACAAAAATTATTACTACCTACGTACATGTCTTTAAAAATACATCAATGTTACATATTTAGTATAACTGTTCATGACATCTCAACTTATGCTTCCTACTTCGATTTTAACAAGTGATCCTAAATGTGGATGCTCCTATTTTCTTTTCTTTTACATTTGGCAATGTCAAAAATTAGTTTGGAGGAAAATCAATGATGTTTATGTTCATCGAATCCCAAAGATTAAAGATTCAACGAAACGGTATAGAAATCAATTTAACTGTACGGATCAAGCGAATTTTGTGATAAAAGAATTGTTGTTATTCTTTGAAATTCTAGATTTAAGCATCAGAAATACTAGATATCAAATAGGCGAGAGTTATCTTGAACATATACTTACCTCATATTAATAATAAAATATTAATAAAAAAGATAAGTTGAAATAAATAAAAAAGGTTATTTAAAATTATATTATATATTCTTTTTATTAATAATGATATTTATTCATTCGTACAAATAAATACATACTAAAAAAAAACCCTATTTTCATATCCCATTTGATAATTTGACATAATTTGATTTTCCTACTTTTATATTGTTATTATCATATCCCATTTGATAGTAATATTAGTTGCTACCATTAAAATGATGAGACGGTTTTTTTCCTTCTAAAAGTAACCTATTAATTATATTTTCGTGACCAACTAATAATAAATAAAATTTCATATCATCACTTTAACGACATCGACTAATGATGTTATAATTCAAGTTTATTAACAATATTATAAGAATAGGCAAATCAATGCCAAATTAATCAAGAAATTAAATATTGAATTTATGCATAGTAGAGGGACTGAAACATAATTAAAACTAAAAGTCATAATAGGTGAGAAATAAAGGAGAGGGAAGCGTCTCTTTCCTTAACAATCCCACGTTAACCAAATCGAAAAGCATTTTCAATATTCTCTATCTTGGTCCCCATAGATTACACACTAATAGATTATGCATATATTAGCCCTAAAGTTATTATTATTTTCACTCTACTCCCTGAAGAAATTCTTTCATTGGTTTATGTCTGAATTTGTGAAAGCTTATCGCCGTTAGTCTAATGTTATTATTACTTGTTAATATATTATGCAGATGTGTTTTGGCATGTATGTGATAGTCGGGTGATGTTAGATTGATTGATCGGAACTTAACTTATTCAAATTGGATCTAAAATGTATCGTATATCTTTCAAACTTATCATTTCTCAAATTCAGGGACCAATTTGCATACACAACAAATTTTTGGTTTTTATTCTTATTATTTCCATCTCTCAATCTAATAGTAATATATTATGTCTTTATTAATCTGAGGTAAATACATGACAATATATATTCAGAGATAACTCTCAATCATTTGACACTGAACACTCACATCCTTGACAGTGATGAACCTAGAAAAAGTTAATAGACTGAACCAATATAAACATAACAAAATTTTTATTTAAATATAATATATATAATATATAATAGCAAATATATATGGATTAAATCTAAAAGCTATATTAAATGGATCAATATAATTTTCTAAACATATTTCATACATGTTTTTGATTTAGGGTAAACTAATTATTTGATCACTTGCCTATTACTTAATTTATGTTTTGGTCACTCAACTTTTTTTTTTTCAAAATTATAGTTAACCTTACATTTGGTTCTATTGTGATCACTCACCATTAAAAAATTAATAATGATGTTAACATGGCATTTTTTAAATTATTTTTGAATCATAATATGCCATTATCTTATGATGACATGGCAACATCACCGTTAAATTTTAAAGACGAGTGACCAAAATATAATCAAAACGTAAATTATGTATGATTTAAAATAAATAATAGATATGTGACCAAAATAGAAACTAAATAATTAACGAGTGGCTGAATAAGTGATTTACCCTTTTTTGGAATAGGGAGAGCCATGACCTAGGTAAACCTAGGCTTTGATACGCCTCTGATTCCTAGTGCTCAAACTCGATACCTCAAAAAATAATAACGATTCTTTTACCACTGAATTCGCTTGGTTTGTGCCTAATACTACTTGTTTGTGTATGTGAAAATGGGGTGATGCAAGCAAAAGGGAAAAGAAAACCTTCTTATAATGGAAGTGGGACAAGGGGTTTGTTTCAAGAGGTTGTCTCCCCCAAGTGGAAACACCACCCTTTAATGTGGTCCTTCATCATTTTTTAATTTTCTTATTCGCCCTTTCCATCATATTGTATTGTATATAAAAATTTCTTTTCTCTTATAATAAATTTGTTTATAAAATTAAATTCATATGTCGGTCTATTTGAAATCAATTCAATTTAAAACTAACAAAAAGGCATAAAATGAAATTAATGATACACACACCTATTCACCCAAAAAATTTAAATTTTAAAATTTTCAGACTTCATTTCTATTTATTAAAATTGTAATTGAGAATGTGATTGAATTTGGAGTCTCCTTGTGTAGGTGGAGAGCTCTTCAAAAGGTGGGTGGGTTTGAAGTAAATTGTTCCAACTTATGCTTGTTGGGGCTCCTGGAAGGGTCACCTGGTTCTATCTATGCTATTTGGAATTCTGTTTGTGTTCAGGATGTTAAAGTTAGTAGAGAAAAGTTGATTTGGCACTCGGGACATATCTCAAAGTATTCGGTTATTGCCTGGATGGGGTCTTGGATATGTTCCATACCAATAGTCGTCTTATTCCTTTTGGTTTGTCTATGGATAATTGTTGTGTTTTATGTTTGTCCGGGTTTAAAACTCGGGATCATCTATTCTTTGAGTGTTCTTATTCTAGGTAGGTTTGAGGCGGTGTGTTGGATGCTTGCGGGGTTCATCGTCCAGTCATGTCCTGGAGCTAAGAGATTGAATGGGTCTGTCGCAATGTTAGAGGTAAGTCTTCGCTTTCTTTTATGTTTAGACTTGTTTGAAATTTTTGTATGACGTTGTTTTTGGAAAGAAAGAAATTTTAGGATTTTCTGTGGGTGTTTTACGACTGAAGGGGATTGTTGTACCGTATTAAGGAGTTAGTCCGATTGAAGGTGGAGGATATGAATTGTGTGAGAGGGCAACTTAGCCATTTCTAGTGTAAGAATGGGTTGTGTGCCGTAAGTAGTAGGTGATTTGTGATTTATTCTTGTACAATTTTCTTTGGATATAATACAAACATTTATCCTTAAAAAAATGGAGTTGCAAATTAATTTAGACAGAAACTTATTTAAAAATTACAATCATACTCTTTTTTTTAAATTGTGATAAATATAATTTTTAACTTTTCATACTTTTATAAATATTTAGATATAATAAATAAAAAAATATATTTTTTTAAATTCAGAATATGATTAATAACATTTACTACTTCACCGGTAACCATTTATTAACATAGTTTCACCAATAACCTTTATCCTTCCCCTTCATCTTTTAAACGTAACTCTTACTTTTGCCTTTTCTTTTTGGGCACTGTAATTTGTATTTTGTTTTGTCCTTGATTTTTCTTTCTTTTCCAGTTGTGGACTAGTAATTAGTGCAAATTTAAGGGAAAATTTTATCGACGTTCAACGAGCATCATTCGTTTTTTGTATTATCTAACACGATTTTTAGATGTTTGATCCGTTACGGTAATTAAAAGAAATTATTATCTAACACGTGTTGAGCTTATAGAATTTTAGAATTATAAATTTCGAACCCAATTTTTATAAAGTTATAAAAATATTTACCTTAATTCTGGAAAATTTATGGAAAAGAAAGGTGTTTATAACCTTTAAAACAACTATGGATAAATTATTAACTTGGTCCCTCTCCTTTTTACCTCAATTTAAAAGTATCACTTATCTTAATTCTTCGGCCTACCTTAGGCCCAATACTCTAAAGAATTAGTCTAATTTAGCTTGAAAGAATCTAATGGACTCTATTGACGGGTTTTGGGTTGACCGAAACTTCTGACTCAGAAACCGAGGTATTACAAGGCATTTATATTGATAAAGTAGTATCTATTCAACTACCATAAATTATGTTTGACAATAACTACTAATACTTTGACATATGTAATGCTCGAACTTTAAATTTCAAAGACTAAAAATAATTATTTAATCATTAAGACCACTTAGTTTGTGCACACATAGGGATGTCAATTTCACCCGATCGGATCAGGTCAGATTTTTTAAGGGATGAAGTCAGGTCGAGTCGAGTCAGGTTCGGGTGGAGGGTGAAAAAAACTCCGACCCGAAGATAATAATGTAATTTCCTTAAAAAATATTATTATTTTTAATTAAATCTTTAATTTATATCGGATCAGGTCGGGTCAGATTTATGCTCTAAAAAATGGGTCAAGTCAGAATCGTGTGAAAGATATATATTTTTCAGGTTGGATTGGATTCGAACGAATGATGTATATATTTTTAGATCAGATCGAATTGACAAAAAATCCGACATGTTGTCATCCCTATGCACACATGACTTAAATCAAGCAAAATCACATAAATTTAAATATTAAAATCCGAGTCCATCATTGGAGGTTGATACGCATGCTTTTTAACGACGACATTTATAACACACGCCTCTAAATAGTGACAAATAAAAATCTGTCGCTAGAAATCTGTTGCCGTAGCGTTGCTGCTATTTTAGAAACATTCCCAGAAAAGGGCAACTCGCGGTGATTGTGATAGTTTCATGAAACAACAACGTCGCACTGAATCAGAACTCGACGCGTACGTTTCAAATTAATGAGCATAATTGGACCTTATAATTCATTTAACAGTTGCGTACACACATGGGAATTCGTCACTAATGTACTCATTAATTCCGTTGTAAAGTCAACATTAACGAAAACTACGGCTGAATAATTAGGGGCTATTGATTAACAATCCCTTTGATAAAGTTGCTATAAACAAAACCATTAAGTAGATCATACTGATAACGTCCTACATATGCTAGGTCTTTTTAATACCACGTTTTTTTCAAAGGGTGGTAAGTATACGGAATTGATAATTACAAAGTTTTTACATTCAACCCACAAGAATGGGTAAAGCACATGAATGATCCCTCGACTATTAAACGTTACAAAATAATCCTCCGACTATAGAACGTTACTTTATTTTGTCTTTTGATTATTAAAAGTTACAAAATGATCAACACTCTATAGTTGAAGGACCGTTTTATAACTTTTAATAGTCAATGGAATTAATAAGCAATAATCTATAGTCGAGGGACCATCTGTGTACCTTACCCAAAATTGATCATTAAAAATCATGAATAGAATACAATATGAATTAAAACAATTCAAAGATATCTATATGTAAGGAGATTTAATGTTTTTGATTAATCTATGGTGATTACAAGTGATATTATATGTTCTAGAGGCTCTCAATCATTTGATAATGAACACTCAAATAACCTGCAGTCGTTGGTGTTCAAACTCGAGAGTACTCGAGAGTTTTAAGAATAACAATCATCATTTTAACCATTGAGATAGCTTGATTCGTACCAACCTATCCTACTATTAGAACGAACGAAATAAATAAACAAATAAAATGAATTAAGGCACAATGCTATAAATAAAAGCAAATTGGTAGTAGGAGCATGTTAGGTTCACAGCCGGAGCCTTGGCCCGTACCTAAACACCACCAATTGCTGTACACAAATTAAAGAGACGCCAACAATGAATTCCATAAGGATTGCCTTCAAATTTTGGAATCAAGCTTTAGTGACCAACATTGCACAAATTAGGTGCACTTCTACATTTAGCAAAATATGGATGGCAAAACCTATTCCTTCCTATAAATTTCAAATAGATTCATTTTAATGATGAAAACTTTTCTAAAAAAATTAGATCAAGATAATTTTGATAAGGGGTGTTAAAAAATATGAAATCGATAAGTTCAGACTTAATTTGATTCAGTAGGGTCATATGAAATCGATAATTCAACTAAGTTTTTAACAGCGAGGTACCAAAACGAAACAAAAAGTAAACATTAGGTATGATTTTGAAATAAATAAAATTTAGATACTAAAACAAAACAAAAATAATAGTTTATATACTAAACATGTAGTTTACCCTTAGTTCTTTAAAGAGACAATTTGAAGGGAATGATTTAAGATATAAAAGGGATAAATTTATTAGAATATAAAAAATAATATTATAATTATGAAATTATTCAAAATTTTAGTTTCTAATTTTTCTCATTTTCAGAATTCTTTTATATTATATATATTTCAAAAAAGTAAAAAAATTATAATAAAGTATATTAATAAAAGACTATAACCTTAACAAATAAACTATGTCAACATAAATTATACAGTTCTATAAGTCTAAATGCCATCCTATTCAAATTGTTTATTTACTTATCCTTCATTATTATTTTGATTATCTATTAACTTCAATTTCATAATCTTCTTTATGTGTTTCACTAACTTTATCTTTGTAGCTTTAAACTTTGGGAATTATCTTCAATTTCTCTCTCTCCAGATAAAAAGTATACAGTCATTCCATGTCAATTTCACATTGTATTAAATAAGGATAAACTATACGAATTGTTACTTATGTTATCGGTCTGATTGATTTTGATCACCGGTTCAAAAAAGAAAGTGATTTTAGTTTCATACGTTATTGATTCATTCAATTTTAATCTATTGGTCGTTATTAAAGTCATTTTAGTTTATGGGTGTCTCCAATTCCGAGATGTTTAAGGATCGAATCCATGGAACTCAGTTTCTTGATCAGGCATCCCCAGAAGATGAGTGTCAAACTGCACCTAGTTTTCAAGATGTTGTTATTGCAGATGACAGCTCTCTATTTTTTTATTATAAACTATTGCTTAATTTCATATCACTTTAGTATTTAGAGTTATTATTTTATCTCAAAAAATATTTTACATGTTTGTGAATAAAATTTAATATATCTATTTATAATATTAAATTAAACGATTAGTAAAAAATGGGTTTAGATGATGTGTACAATATAGAATAATTATTAAGCATAACCCACAAGTGAATGTTTATGGAATCCATACAAGAGTGATGAGAAGTCTGTATATAGTATAGCACGAGCCCTATCCTCACCTTGATTTATTGCATAAAATTTCTTAATGTGATTTTTAAGATTGTTAAGAAAATTAAGTGGGGCTAAATTTTGAGGTGCCAAGTAGAAAGGACCATGCCCATAAGAATGACACAATTAGAGAGGGCAATCCCCTGTTTGGAATTCAGCCTAATTGACGTTAATAGAGAATTATTATTCAGTTTAACATTAATTACTAAAGCTTAACCTAGGGTATAGGACTGCAAACAAATTAGATTGAATTAAATATATATTACACCGAATAATAGCACATCATTGAAAAATATAAATAATATATATCATGTTAGTAGTTTTGTTATTTCATAACGATAGGTGATTAATATAAAACCAAAACGTGACGCTAAATATGATTTTGAAAAAAAGATAGTTGAGTGACCAAAACGAAACCGCATAAATAATTAGATAACTAAACACGTAGTTTATCCATATTTTTTAAAGTCCAATATGAATTTCGATTAAGAGTGAGCCACAAAGCCCTATGCAGGAACCTTGAGCCCAATGTAGGAATTCAAGCCATGGAATGAGCCCCGACATGGTTCAAACATTTTATAAGCTAAGTGTTAAAATAATGGCTCAACTTTTAGAGGTTTCTTGGTCAATATTTTTGAAACATTCGAATATGGGGGTCTAACGTTTTTAAATTTGTTCGAATAAGGACCTAACATTTTTAAGTTAGATCAAATAATGATCTGACATTTTCAAATATGCTCAAATGAGTACAAATGCTGGTTCATACAGTTATAAAGTCCACTTGTATAGTATATAAGCATCCCAATTGTTTCAAATTTGTTGAGTACAAATGTTGGTTCATATAGAAAGGCTAACTCACAATTGCAGACACAAGAAATGCATTTTTCTCTAGCAAAAGCATAATTTAACATTATACACGACGAAATGAGCCGGCATTTTACCGGCAACATTGAGGAACATCCAGTATTTAGTGACACTAGATGAGAGGTGGGTATTGCTTCGCCTGCAGATGAACCCTTCTCTTATATTCATTAGCATCCTGAACGATGTAAACATATTGTTTGTGATTCCCGAAAACTTTGCTGCCTTCGGCAGCCATCTTAAACATTTAGACCCAATATTACCAACATTCAGTTTGTGTCCAACGCGGCAGACATTAGTGTGTGCTTGATTTATTCGTTCTCCAAGAATCTAAGCTTAAGAAATATACCTGAATGAACAGGTGATAGCCTTCGGTTTGAGCAGGGTCAGCAGGATTTGGCGCATCCAGCAAATCCTGGATTCCGACAAGGATCTGCTTCACAGTAATGGCTGGTCTCCAACCCTACGTACAACACAATGTCGTGATATGTCAGTTCCAGATGGATGGAATATCACCAATCCAACATGTAAACAATCGATGAAAAGAAGATGATACTTACACTATCCTCATTGAGGATTGAAAGGCAAACAGTACCGGATGGGTAAACATTTGGGTGGAAAAAGCCTTGTGGAAATTTACACTTCGGAGGTTTGCTCGGATAGTCTTCACTGAAGTGGAGTGTGAGTGGGTAGAAACCACCTTCCCAATCAGTCTGCAACGTAGATAATGCAAGGTATTAAGCCCATCCAAACTTTAAAATGAACACAAATCATTGATTGAAACATGCAAATACCCTTTCAATGTTCCTTGCTCACCACTCTATATTGAAATGGTTTTGACTTTCTAAATGGTTATGTTTTTTTTTTAAGAAAGAAGCATTCTAATACTACTGATAAAATGCTCAAGATAAAACTGAAAGCATCCATATATCACCTTTAAAATTGTTCAATATATTTAAAGAAAAAACAGAGCTTGGAGATAGAAACACCCAGAAATAAGATCAAGGCTGCCATGCTAGAAGATCAATTAACTATGGTGAATAATGAAACCAACAGCCAATACAATTTCAGAGGCACGAAATCACTACAAGAACAAAATGAATACCACATAGCTGTTACTCTCCGAGTAACATAAAACCACCAATGCTGCAAAGCAAAACCTAAAACTTGCAACCCAAATTGGTTAGTTCTCAATTTGCAACATATAAACAGCCAGATAACCTCAAACTTAAATTTCCAAAAGCAGCTGTCTGAAGTACAATACGTATAGAAATTGCTGCTGCCTTAAGCGGGCAGTGAGCTAATTATTCCCCAAACAATAATGCAAATAAATCTACATTAATGTGTAATAATAACGATGAATGAGACCCGAGTTTAATCAAGACTGCACCCCAAGTTAATTAATGAATAATTAATAGAGGACAGCTTATAAACAATAAAGCGAGCTGCTAAAAAAGAACAGCCAAAATGTACTATCATAAGAGGTATTTGTGTTAAAAAGTGTATGTGTGCTTGTATGATATCACAATTAAAATAGAGTGAGCTAGAGCTTCACCAACCATTAGAACTCCTGAAACAAAAAGGAAGCAGGACCGTAAGAATAGTTCAGAGCTGCTTTTGGGAAGGGGAAAGAGCCGTATGAAAACTAAATACAAATGCAATTATTTAAATTTAATGCAACAAAAGTAAGCTATTAACCAGAAGCTACAAAATACGCCAACTAACTAACATAAGGCTCACTGAAATGAAGATAACAATACTAAGTTGAGATCATAACAATAACGATAATTAATAGACTGTTTAGCCTCAGAGTTCACCCGTGTTAGTTCACAACACTACCTATAAACCATGTAAAGCACACAGAAAAGATTGCTTAAATGCATTTTTAAATAACAAAAATTTGCTCTCATTAAAGCCTAAATCCTTTCCTCTTTCCCCTTTTAGAATGAAAAAAAAAACATTTTTCTCAAACATTTAGAGAAAATCTACGCTGTCCTTGTTTTCCCATTCAATTCATAACATTTGGGTTCAGTTCAAATACATCAACTCAGCTTCACCTCTAATTCCAGTTCGAACTAATGCCCAATTTACCAAAATATAAACAATACTGAAAACAACTGGAAAATACCAAAGCAATAAAAATCATACAGTGAATCTAATCAACAAATAGAAAAATATCAATAATTTGACCTACCCCTGCTTTACCAGGGATGGTGCAATGCCACACCATCAAATTCACCGTTCCATCCGGCAGCGTCTCCGGCCTCGCAACAAAACCCTAATGTTCACAAATGTTCAGACAAATCCGAAACATGAAATTTTGGAAACTCGAAAAGAAAAAAGAAAGAAAGAGTACGAACATGAGGATGGTTCTTCCTCCATGCCTTCCGTTCCTCGGCGAGTCGACCACGCGCTATTCCACCCGACATCTCTTTGTTTCTATCTAATCTATTTCTCTCGCTAAATAACTCTCACTGAAACGATTAACGATTTCTCCTCGTTATCTTTCTTAAATAATTGGTTTATATAAAAAAAATCTTAACTTTACTAGCAAAAAAACGTGAAACTGCGATGGAATTTCGCTTTTCGATTTCGTTTTCTCTTCGTCGTCGAAAAAGATAATTTATTTTTGCGTAATTACACCATAAGTCACTCTATTGTTAGTGAGATTATAAAAGGGTCTTTAAATTCAATGGGTCACTTTTTTATCGATTGTAACAAATAAGTCACTTATTTTTCAACTATAACATAATTTAAATTTTTTGTTACAATTAATTGAAAAACATATTATGATTAATAATTAGAGTGACTTGATTGTAATTAAAATTTTAACATTTGTTACACACTTAACGATAACGTGACATATTTGTTATAATTGATAAATGAAGTGATTCATTTATAACTTTTTGAAATTCAATAATTAATTTGTAATGTCACTAATAACTGAGGGACCTATGATTCACCCTTTATTTTTTAAAATTAAAAATATATTTATTATTAGGGTAAACTACACATTTCACTTATATTTTTGTGTTGTATTATTTTAGTTATCAATTTTGAAAAAAAGTAACAATTTAATCACTTATATTATCGATTTGTCTTATTTTATTTTTTAGTCTGTTAAATCTCGTTAGTTTAATGATGTGACACATTAGTCTATTTTATTTTGTTCTTTAGTATGTTAACTCTCGTTAATTTAATGATGTGATATATTAGTAAACAAACCCTAACCCTACCAAATATTATTATCGCATGTAATCGTCGTTTTTGTTGTGGCCGACTATAAGGAACTCTAGGGAGGTTGAAAGTTATCTCAACAACCACGGCTTCAGCTGTCAACCCGCCAAGTCACCAGCAACTACAACAAACCTCACCTCATGGCAATATTTTTTAATGTACTCTAGTCGCCACTTTGCTCACCGTTTAAACTCTAGAATTTGAACCTCGACATTCATACCCGTCGTCGTTCTCCATACCTTAACGATTTCTTATTGTTGAGTGCTCAACTCACGAGTGAACCTAACGCAAAATGACGCCAGCATTCACTTGTTCTTGACTTACGCTATTCTTCTTCTCTACTATTAATCATAGCACTCTTTGTTGAAAATTGGCACACCAAATTGCATCAACTGTCAACATTATGGGTGGCAATTTGGTGGCATTAATGGGGGTGGCAAAATTGGTCAAATTTGGCCACCAAATTGTTGAAAATTTTAGATGGTAAAACTATGCAATTAGTCATTGTAATTTAGGGTATTTACAAATTAGTCCTTAAAGCTTCAACTATAAATACCCTAGCTCATTTAGCTTCAAAACCATCCCAAAGCATTCTAGCTTTCTTCCAATACTAGAGAGAATTTAGAGAGTTTCTTGAGAGTTGTTTTCTCCTTTTTATCAAGAGAGAATTATCATTGTTTTCTCCTTGGTAGATCGAGAGAGGTTGTAATTCCTATTTTCTCATAGTGAAATTCTTCTACCGTTGCCCGTGGTTTTTACCCTAAATTTTTAGGGGTTTTCCACGTAAATTTTGTGTCTCTTTTATCTTCATTTTTATTTTCTCAAATTATCAGTTGCGATTTTGCTCTATCTGATATCCGTCTTCCGCAACAAGTGGTATCCGAGCTAGATTAGAGTGTGTAATATCTGCTTATTGTCTTTGTGGTTGCCACCAAAAGGTGGATCCTCCAACATAAGAAAGTAAGAAGTTATTACCCATTCTTTGAAGGTTCCAGAGAACTATTCACGATAGTGAAATAGTGGGAGCTATCCGTAAAAGAAGCTATGGCAACGAAATTTGATATTGAAAAATTCAATTGGAGAAATTTCTCATTGTGGAAATTGAAGATGAAGGCCATCCTAAGGAAAGACGGGTGTCTAGCGGCTATCAATGAAAGACCGGTGGATTTCGCAGATGACATCAAATGGAACGAGATGGACGGGAATGCTATGGAAAACTTTCATCTAGCATTAGCAGATGAAGTATTGTCAAGCATCGAGGAGAAGAAGACAGCTAAGGAGATATGGGATCATCTCACCAAATTGTATGAGGCCACATCGCTGCACAATAAAATTTTCCTTAAGAGGAAATTGTACACTCTCCGTATGCCAGAATCTACTTCAGTGATGGAGCACTTAAACACACTGAACACCTTATTTTCTCAGCTTACATCCTTAAGCTGTAAAATAAGAGAACAAGAACGTGTTAAACTTCTACTTCAAAGTCTACCAGATTTGTATGATTAACTCATCATCAACTTGACAAACAATAATGTCACTAGTCTAGTCTTTGATGATGTTGCAGCTGTTGTTCTATAAGAAGAAAATCGGCGCAAGAACAATAAAGACAGACAAGTAAATCTGCAACAAGCAGAAGCGTTGACAACGATGAGAGGGAGATCAACAGAACGTGGCCAAAGCAGCAGTCACAAACATGGTAGATCGAAGTCGAGGAGCAAGAAGAATTTAAAGTGTTACAACTGTGGAAAGAATGGTCATTTGAAGAAGGATTGTTGGAGTTTAAATAAAAACTCCAATCCACAAGGCAATACCGCAAACACTTCAGATGATGGAGATGCTCTATGCTGTGAAGTGTCAACCACCATGGAAGGAAGAAAACGATTTGCAGATATATGGCTCATTGATTCGGGAGCAACATATCACATGACCTCAAGAAGAGAATGGTTCCATCATTATGAACATGTCTCAAGAGGATCTGTGTATAGTTGCAATGATCATGCCTTAGAGATCATTGGCGTGGGAACCATCAAATTGAAGATGTATGATGGAACAATTAAAGTTGTTCGAGATGTACGGCACGTGAAAGGCCTGAAGAAAAATTTATTATCCTACGGATTGTTGGATAATAATGCAAGCAAGATTGAGACACGGAAATGAATCATGAAGGTGTTCCGTGGAGCGCTTGTGGTGCTGAAAGGCGAAAAGATAGCAGCAAACTTGTACATGCTGAAAGGAGAGACTTTGCTAGAAGCAAAAGCCTCTGTTGCCTCATGTAGTTCAGATTTGGCAATGATATGGCATCAGAAACTTGGACACATGTCAGAACAAGGAATGAAAGTCCTTGTGGAGCAAAAGCTACTTCCAGGCTTAATAAAGGTATCACTTCCTTTGTGTGAGCATTGCATAACTAGTAAGCAGCACCAGTTGAAATTCAACAAATCAAATTCTAGAGGCAAAAGTGTTCTAGAATTGGTTCACTCTGACGTATGGCAAACACCAGTAACGTCCCTAGGTGGAGCAAAATACTTTGTCTCTCATTTATTGATGACTACTCTAGGAGATGTTGGGTGCACCCTATTAAGAAGAAGTCAGACGTGTTTTCAACTTTCAAAAACTTCAAAGCACGGGTGAAACTTGATTCTGGAAATAAGATCAAGTGTTTCAGAACAGATAATGGAGGAGAATACACAAGCGAAGAATTTGATGACTTTTGTAGGAAAAGAAGGCATCACAAGACAGTTCACAGTGGCGAACACTCCTCAACAAAATGGAGTGGCAGAGCGGATGAACATAACCTTGTTAGAAAGAACAAGAGCAATGTTGAGGGATGCAAGCCTAGAAAAATCATTATGGGCAGAAGCAGTCAATACCTCCTGTTATTTGGTGAATCGAGCTCCATCAACTGCAATAGAGCTGAAGACACCAATGGAGATGTGGACTGGTAAACCAGCAGATTATTCAAACCTCCATGTATTTGGAAGTATTGTGTACGTGATGTACAACGCCCAAGAAATTTCAAAGCTGGATCCAAAATCCAGGAAATGCAAATTCTTGGGGTATGCTGATGGTGTAAAGGGGTATCGCTTGTGGGATCTCACTGCCCATAAAGTGATCATCAACAGGAATGTTATCTTTGTAGAAGATAAACTACAAAGAAAAGAAGACGATGATAGCGCTGAAAAGTCAGAGACTACTCAGATACATGTGGAAAAAGTGTTTGAAGAAGGAGATTCTTCTGAAGCATAACCATCACATGATGAATAAGAACCAGAGAGTTCTGAAGCTCCAACAACTCGTCAATCAGATCGTGTGAGAAGACGTCCCAATTGACACTCAGATTATGTTATAGAAGGTAATATTGCATACTGCCTTTTAACAGAGGACGGTGAGCCATCAACATACCAGGAGGTAATAAACAGCTCAGATGCTTTACTGTGGATGATGGCGATGCAAGAAGAAATCGAAGCCCTTCATAAAAATAATACATGGGACCTTGTGCCACTACCACAAGGAATGAAGCCAATTGGTAACAAATGGGTCTTCAAAATCAAGCGAAATGGTGACGATCAAGTTGAGAGGTATCGTGTAAGACTGGTGGTCAAAGGATATGCTCAAAAAGAAAGTATTGATTTCAATGAAATATTTTCTCCTGTGGTTCGACTAACAACAGTTCGAGTAGTTTTGGCAATGTGTACTACATTGAACTTACATATAGAGCAACTAGATGTTAAAACAGCTTTTCTTCATGGAAATCTTGAAGAAGAGATTTATATGCTCCAACCTGAAGGTTTTGAAGAAGACGAAAAGAAGAACTTGGTTTGCAGGTTGAACAAATCTCTGTACGGTCTAAAGCAGGCACCGAGGTGTTGGTATAAGAGATTTGATTCCTTCATTATGTGCCTTGGATACAACAGACTTAATGCAGACCCTTGTGCTTATTTCAAGAGGTCTGGTGATAACGATTTTGTTATATTGCTGTTGTATGTGGATGACATGTTGGTTGCAGGACCCAACAAAGATCATATTGAAGAATTGAAGGCACAACTGGCTAGGGAATTTGAAATGAAGGACTTGGGATCAGCAAACAAGATTCTAGGGATGCAAATTCACTGAGACGGAAGTAATAGGAAGATTTGGCTTTCACAAAATAATTACTTGAAGAAAATCTTGTCACGATTTAGCATGCAAGATTGTAAGCCAATTTCTACCCCTCTCCCTATTAACTTCAAATTATCCTCCAGTATGAGTTCTAGCAGTGAAGAAGAGATGATGGAGATGTCTCGAGTACCGTATGCATCAGCAGCGTGAAGTTTAATGTTCGCTATGATATGCACAAGACCAGACATTGCACAAGCAGTAGGAGTGGTTAGTCGATACATGGCGAATCCAGACAAAGAGCATTGGAATACAGTAAAGAGGATCCTAAGATACATCAAAGGGACCTCAAATATTGCATTATGTTACGGAGGATCAAATTTACTTATCAATGGGTATGTTGATTCTGACTATGCAGGGGATTTGGATAAAAGCAAATCTACTACAGGATATGTGTTTAAAGTTGCTGGTGGTGCTGTAAGCTGGGTTTCAAAATTGCAGTCAATTGTGGCTACATCCACAACTGAAGCAGAATATGTAGCAGCTACACAAGCCAGTAAAGAAACAATTTGGTGAAGATGCTATTGGAGGAGCTTGGGCACAATCAAGAGTATGTCTCTCTGTTTTGTGACAGTCAAAGCGCCTTGCATCTAGCAAGGAATCCATCATTTCATTCAAGGACTAAGCACATACGAGTTCAGTATCATTTCATTCGTGAAAAGGTGGAAGAAGGAACGATATATATGCAAAAGATCTATACCAAAGACAACATAGCAGATTTCATGACAAAGGCAATCAATGCTGATAAATTTACCTGGTGTCGATCCTCTTGTGGCCTGTCAGAAACGTAAGCAACATGAAATGTACAAGGTAGAAAGAATGGTGTGAAGATATGATTGTTCCAATCAAATCTTCAAGTGGGAGATTGTTAAAAATTGGCACACCAAATTACATCAATTGTCAACATTATGGGTGGCAATTTGGTGGCATTAATGGGGTGGCAAAATTGGTCAAATTTGGCCACCAAATTGTTGAAAATTTTGGATGGTAAAATTATGCAATTAGTCATTATAATTTAGGGTGTTTACAAATTAGTCCTTAAAGCTTCAACTATAAATACCCTAGCTCATTTAGTTCAAAACCATCCCAAAGCATTCTAGCTTTTCCAATACTAGAGAGAATTTAGAGAGTTTCTTGAGAGTTGTTTTCTCCTTTTTATCAAGAGAGAATATCATGTTTCTCCTTGGTAGATCGAGAGAGGTTGTAATTCCTATTTTCTCATAGTGAAATTCTTCTACCGTTTCTCGTGGTTTTTACCCTAAATTTTTAGGGGTTTTCCACGTAAATTTTGTGTCTCTTTTATCTTCATTTTTATTTTCTCAAATTATCAGTTGTAATTTTGCTCTATCCGATAGCCATCTTCCGCAACACTCTTCACACCGTTGTCATCCTCGAACCAAATTGAGATGATCTAACAACATTGTGCAAATTTATCATCTGACTATAAACTAGCAAATGTTACCTCATTTATAACAAGACCTAAAACAAAGTTATATTTGGGCAACTAAAGAAAGTCCGTTGTATTGTGTTATTGGTGTGACGGGGGTAGCGGTTGGAGTCGTGGTTGCAAACATAACTCACAACCTCTTAATTTTTATTTTTTTAAATGACAACACAAATAGTGACTAAAAGAGGATTAGAGTTAGATAAAAAAATAATTTTTTTAAGATAGTAAAAAATAGAAATTTTAAAGTTAATATTTTCGTTAACATATCACATTGTCAAACGAATGATAGTTAATGATGATTTAGTGACCAAAATAATATAGACTAATAACATAAGTGATCATATCATTATTATTTTAAAATGGTTGACCAAAATAAGACACACAAAAACTACAGTGACCACCCATGTAGTTTGTCTATTACGGTTGTGCCCTTGAGGAACAAAATAGTGGGATTCCTTCTGCAAAGTTGACTCAGAGTGGTGCACATTTGATCAGGAATAGAAACGGAATAAAACAAGATGGATCTCAATTCCATTT